>NC_069499.1:9584803-9674803 GCF_027579735.1 Bombina bombina
TTGACAGAGTGGAGGAAGTAAATTACAAAGTAAGACAGCCTGGGAGGCGAAAAGAGGTACAGATTTACCATTTTAATTTACCTAAACCGTGGAAAGAAAGAGAAACACTTGTGGCTATAAAAACAGCAGACCTCCCTACAATGGAGGAGAATGAACCCGTAGTCAATATCTCAGAAACCCTGACTATCCACCAGAAGAGGGAGGTAAAAGACTTCATCAGATTAAATAAAGATGTTTTCTCCTCAGTCCCAGGAAGAACTACGATAATAGAGCATGACATTGTCACTGAACATGGAAAAAGGATAAATCTAAAGCCATATAGAATACCTGAAGCCCGGAGGGAAGCAATCAAATTGGAAGTAAAGAAAATGCTGGACCTTGGGGTAATTGAAGAATACCAAAGTGACTGGAGTAGCCCAATTGTGCTTGTACCAAAGCCTGATGGCACAATCAGGTTTTGTAATGATTACCGGAAGCTGAATGCAATATCCAAGTTTGATGCATACCCCATGCCAAGGGTTGATGAACTTGTGGAGAGACTCGGAGAGCCAGGTACCTTACCACATTGGATTTGACCAAGGGTTATTGGCAAGTGCCGCTTACAGGACGGGCAAAGGAAAAGACTGCCTTCTCTACTCCAGATGGGCTCTTCCAATACAAGGTGTTACCTTTTGGCCTACATGGTGCTCCAGCAACATTTCAAAGAATGATGGACCGGATCTTAAGGCCACATGCTCATTATGCTGCAGCTTACTTAGATGACGTGGTCATACATAGCGAAGATTGGGAGTCTCACTTGCCAAAAGTGCAAGCTGTCCTTAATTCCATAAGAAATGCCGTTCTGACAGCAAATCCGAGTAAATGTACCATTGGCTTGGAGGAGGCCAAGTATCTTGGCTATTCCATTGGAAGAGGAATAGTAAAGCCACAACTTGCTAAAGTTGAAGCCATAAGGAATTGGCCACGACCTATGACGAAGAAACAGGTCAGAACATTTATTGGGCTTATTGGCTACTACAGAAGGTTTATCTCCAACTTTGCTACTATAGCGGGTCCTTTAACTGACCTCACTAAAGCAAAAGCTCCAGTAATAGTGAAATGGTCCTCTGAAGCTGAACAGGCATTTCAAAATCTCAAGGAAGCCATCTGTAGACAACCAGTGTTAGTCACCCCTGATTTTTCAAAGGAGTTTGTTTTACAGACGGATGCCTCTGATGTTGGGCTTGGAGCAGTGCTTTCCCAGGAAACTCAAAGTGAAGAGCACCCAATACTATACCTGAGCCGGAAACTTCAACCTAGAGAAAAGAACTATTCAATTGTTGAAAAGGAGTGTCTAGCAATTAAATGAGCTGTTGAAACTCTCAAATATTATTTGTTGGGCAGAAAATTTAGACTAGTTACTGATCATGCACCTCTCAAATGGATGAGTCAAACTAAGGATAATAAAAGTAGAGTTACACGCTGGTTCCTTAGTTTGCAACCCTATCTCTTCTCAGTAGAACACAGGGCAGGAAGTAAGCAGGGTAATGCTGATGGCCTTTCACGTATGCATACGCTTTTGGCCATGGTCGCTCACCCCACTAGGTCTGAGCTGGCGGGGAGGATGTGTGACAGAACCCAAGGCATAGTAATGGAAGGTGTCTATATTCCCTCAAAAGTGCTGCAGTGCAGGGTATGGTCTGACAACCCCAGGGAGCATTGTTATGTTTGTTTGCCACATAGAGAAAATATGTGATTTATTTCTGGGTCCCAGGGGTGGAGTATTTGGAGAGTAGGGTGGGCCAGTGCTCCACCCCGCAGTTTGCAAGTAGCACATTATGTCAAAAAGTCCAGTCCAGGAATTCTGTCTGACTCAGCTAGCTACTCACCTGCATGTGGTAATTAACAGCAGGTGCTAATAAAATCCCCAGTCAGAGGTTGAGAGGTAGATTTGCCAGCAGTAAAGGGAAACTGCAAACACTCTCCTGAGAGACAGAGGAATTATCTCTAAAGGACAAAGTTTGAAAGGTCTGTGCAATATTACTTTTGTGAAAAGCTACTTAGTGCAGACAGTTGTACTTGTTAGTAAGTGCTCAGTGGAGCAAGCCTCTTTTGTTTTGTTTATGTTTATTTTGCCAGTTTTTTTGCCAGACCTGATAATAAACAGACTGTATTTTATAAAGCTACAACCTTGTGTGGTGTTTCCAGCTTTGAGGACTGTGTGTTTACAAGATCCCAGGTCACAATATATACACACATATATATACATATATATATGTGTCTGTGTATATATATATATATATATATATATATATATATATATATATATATATATATATATATATATATATATATATATAATATCAAGAGAGAACTCAAAGGGTATACATTACTATCCTTTGAAAGAGAGGAAAACATTAGCCCTCTGAAAGTAAGAGCAAGCACCAACAAATATACAAACACTTGAACATATTAACCTGTTAAAAAGAAAAAATTATGCTTACCTGATAAATGTATTTTATTTATTTTTTTAACACGATGAGTTCACGGATCATTGTTGGGAATATCACTTCTGCCCAGCAGGAGGCGGCAAAGAGCACCACAGCAAAGCTGTTAAATATCACCTCCCTTCCCTCCCACTCCAGTCATTCGACCGAAGTAAAGGAGAGAAAGGAAGTAGCACGGTGCAGGTGTGTCTGAAGTTTATAACATATCAACAATCTGTCTCAAAAACAGGGTGGGCCGTGGACTCATTGTGTCAAAAAAGAAATACATTTATCAGGTAAGCATAAATTTTATTTTATTTTTAATGACACGATGAGTCCACGGATCATTAATTACTGTTGGGAATCAATACCCAAGCTAGAGTACACAGATAAGGGAGGGACAAGACAGGAACCTAAACTTAAGGCACCACTGCTTGAAGAACCTTTCTCCCAAAAGCGACCTCAGCCGAGGCCAAAAGTGCAATTTTCTATAATTTTGAAGAAGAGTAAAAAGAGAACCAAGATGCAGCCTTGCAAGTCTGTTCTATAGAAACTTCACTTCTGACTGCCCATGAGAAATCAACAGCCCTCATGGAAAGAGCCGTAACTCTCTCTGGAGGTTGCTATCCAGCAATCTCTTAGGCAAAATGTAAGATACTCTTCAGCCAGAAAGAAAGAAAAGCAGCCGTAACTTTCTGTTCCTTACATCTTTCAGAGAAAACCACAGATAAGGAAGAAGACTTACAAAATCCTTAGTCGCCTGCAAGTAAATTTTTTTGTCTAAATAGTGCCAAAACCCTTCCTTCCGAGAAGAAGGATTAGGACACAAGGAAGGAACACCAGTCTCCTGAATAACACGCCAGACAAAAATAACATAATGGTACCTAAAACCACCTTATCTAAAGAAAACTAAGGCAAGGTGACTCACAATGTAATGTCGAGAGCTCCGACTCTCTACGAGCAGAGGAAAGAGTAATACAAAACAAAACTTTCCCAGATAATATCTAAGGAATGCATTGGCTCAAAAAGATCCCCCTGATACTCCTAAAAACTAAATTAAGACTCTAAGGAGGAGCAACTGGTTAGAACACAGGCCTAATCCTGACCAAGGCCTGACAAAACTAATGTACGCCAGGAATTCCGAATGGAAGAGCCACGAACTGGAAGTGTTTGTCTTAGAAACTTGTGATGGTCCCTGTGGATGGTAACATGCTAGAAAACGTCCCTTAAATCCACCATGGTCATAAATTGACCCTCTTGGACCAAAGGAAGAATGAAACTAGTAGTTTCCATCTTGAAGGACGGCACTCTGACAAACTTGTTTGGACTTTGAGATCTAAAATTGGTCTGAAGGTTCCCTCCTTCTAGGGAACCACGAACAGATTGGAATAGAATCCCAGACCTTGTTCCTGCATTGGAGCAGGAACAATCCCTCCCAGGTCAGAGAGGTCCCGCACACAAAGTAAGAATGTCTCTCCTTTGTCTGGTCTACAGATAATCTTGAAAACCAAAAACCTGCCCCTGGGAGGAAAGGTCCGAACTTTAGTTTGTATCCCTGGGACACAATGTCCACCGCCCAGGGATCCTAAACATTTCGAACCTAAGCCCAAATGAAGAAGGAAGCCAGCCCCCCACAAGATCCGATCCGGATCGGAGGCATGCCCTTCATGCTGTCTTTGATTCAACAGTAGGCTTCTTGGGTTGCTTTCCCCTAGTCCAATACTGAATGCGTCTCCAGGAAGGCCTGGACAGCTCACGCCTGTAAGAGGGAGTGGAAAGAATTTCCTAGAATTTTCGAAAGGAACTAAAATTACTCTGACCTCCCTTTTATTTATCTCTCTTATCCTGAGGGAGGGAATGTCCCTTAACTCCCATAATATCAGTGATTATCTCCGTCAAACCAGGTCTGTCCCTTGTAAAGAGTCGTCAAAAGATTAGACTTAGATAAGACATTCGCAGATAAAGATTTTAATCAGAACGCTCTACGGTCCATATAGCAAGCCTAAAATCCTAGCTCCCTGTTAACAAACTGAAGGGAAGCATCTGTAATAAAGAAATTGGCTAACTTAAAGGCCTTTATCCTATCCTGTATTTCTTTGAGGGGAGTGTCTGTCTGAATAGAGTCAGACAACGCATGAAACTAGTATGCTGCTGCACTAGTGACATTAGCACCGCAGGTTACCATTGTAAACCCAGATGTACATACATCTTTTTAGCAACCCCTCTAACTTCTTATCCATATGATCTTTAAAGGAACAACTATCCTCTATGGGCACAGTAGGACTCTGGTTAGTGTGGACATTACCCCTTCTGCCAAGACTCCTTAATAGAATCCGCTATAGGAAACATCCCGTTAAAAATAGGGTATGGAGAAAAAGGAAATTTATGCTTACCTGATAAATTTATTTCTTTTACAATACGACAAGTCCACGGATTTCATCCTAATTTATGGGATTACGCCTCCTGTTAAGCAGGAAGTGGCAAAGAGCACCACAGCAGAGCTGTATATATATATAGCTCCTCCCTTCCCTCCCACCTCCAGTCATACGACCGAAGTTAGGAAGAGAAAAGGAAAAGCCAAGGTGCAGAGGTGACTGAAGTTTAACAAAAATAAAAACAGGGAGGGCCGTGGACTCGTCGTATCGTAAAAGAAATAAATTTATCAGGTAAGCATAAATTTCCTTTTCTTTTACAAGATACGACGAGTCCACGGATTTCATCCTTACTTATGGGATACAATACCAAAGCTATAGGACACGGATGAAAGGGAGGGACAAGACAGGAACCTAAATGGAAGGCACCACTGCTTGAAGAACCTTTCTCACAAAAATAGCCTCAGAAGAAGCAAAAACAGAATTTATGTTTACCTGATAAATTACTTTCTCCAACGGTGTGTCCGGTCCACGGCGTCATCCTTACTTGTGGGATATTCTCTTCCCCAACAGGAAATGGCAAAGAGCCCAGCAAAGCTGGTCACATGATCCCTCCTAGGCTCCGCCTACCCCAGTCATTCGACCGACGTTAAGGAGGAATATTTGCATAGGAGAAACCATATGGTACCGTGGTGACTGTAGTTAAAGAAAATAAATTATCAGACCTGATTAAAAAAACCAGGGCGGGCCGTGGACCGGACACACCGTTGGAGAAAGTAATTTATCAGGTAAACATAAATTCTGTTTTCTCCAACATAGGTGTGTCCGGTCCACGGCGTCATCCTTACTTGTGGGAACCAATACCAAAGCTTTAGGACACGGATGAAGGGAGGGAGCAAATCAGGTCACCTAAATGGAAGGCACCACGGTTTGCAAAACCTTTCTCCCAAAAATAGCCTCAGAAGAAGCAAAAGTATCAAACTTGTAAAATTTGGTAAAAGTGTGCAGTGAAGACCAAGTCGCTGCCCTACATATCTGATCAACAGAAGCCTCGTTCTTGAAGGCCCATGTGGAAGCCACAGCCCTAGTGGAATGAGCTGTGATTCTTTCGGGAGGCTGCCGTCCGGCAGTCTCGTAAGCCAATCTGATGATGCTTTTAATCCAAAAAGAGAGAGAGGTAGAAGTTGCTTTTTGACCTCTCCTTTTACCGGAATAAACAACAAACAAGGAAGATGTTTGTCTAAAATCCTTTGTAGCATCTAAATAGAATTTTAGAGCGCGAACAACATCCAAATTGTGCAACAAACGTTCCTTCTTTGAAACTGGTTTCGGACACAGAGAAGGTACGATAATCTCCTGGTTAATGTTTTTGTTAGAAACAACTTTTGGAAGAAAACCAGGTTTAGTACGTAAAACCACCTTATCTGCATGGAACACCAGATAAGGAGGAGAACACTGCAGAGCAGATAATTCTGAAACTCTTCTAGCAGAAGAGATTGCAACTAAAAACAAAACTTTCCAAGATAATAACTTAATATCAACGGAATGTAAGGGTTCAAACGGAACCCCCTGAAGAACTGAAAGAACTAAATTGAGACTCCAAGGAGGAGTCAAAGGTTTGTAAACAGGCTTAATTCTAACCAGAGCCTGAACAAAGGCTTGAACATCTGGCACAGCTGCCAGCTTTTTGTGAAGTAACACAGACAAGGCAGAAATCTGTCCCTTCAGGGAACTTGCAGATAATCCTTTTTCCAATCCTTCTTGAAGGAAGGATAGAATCTTAGGAATCTTAACCTTGTCCCAAGGGAATCCTTTAGATTCACACCAACAGATATATTTTTTCCAAATTTTGTGGTAAATCTTTCTAGTTACAGGCTTTCTGGCCTGAACAAGAGTATCGATAACAGAATCTGAGAACCCTCGCTTCGATAAGATCAAGCGTTCAATCTCCAAGCAGTCAGCTGGAGTGAAACCAGGTTCGGATGTTCGAACGGACCCTGAACAAGAAGGTCTCGTCTCAAAGGTAGCTTCCAAGGTGGAGCCGATGACATATTCACCAGATCTGCATACCAAGTCCTGCGTGGCCACGCAGGAGCTATCAAGATCACCGACGCCCTCTCCTGATAGATCCTGGCTACCAGCCTGGGGATGAGAGGAAACGGCGGGAACACATAAGCTAGTTTGAAGGTCCAAGTTGCTACTAGTGCATCCACTAGAGCCGCCTTGGGATCCCTGGATCTGGACCCGTAGCAAGGAACTTTGAAGTTCTGACGAGAGGCCATCAGATCCATGTCTGGAATGCCCCACAGCTGAGTGACTTGGGCAAAGATTTCCGGATGGAGTTCCCACTCCCCCGGATGCAATGTCTGACGACTCAGAAAATCCGCTTCCCAATTTTCCACTCCTGGGATGTGGATAGCGGACAGGTGGCAGGAGTGAGACTCCGCCCATAGAATGATTTTGGTCACTTCTTCCATCGCTAGGGAACTCCTTGTTCCCCCCTGATGGTTGATGTACGCAACAGTTGTCATGTTGTCTGATTGAAACCGTATGAACTTGGCCCTCGCTAGCTGAGGCCAAGCCTTGAGAGCATTGAATATCGCTCTCAGTTCCAGAATATTTATCGGTAGAAGAGATTCTTCCCGAGACCAAAGACCCTGAGCTTTCAGGGATCCCCAGACCGCGCCCCAGCCCATCAGACTGGCGTCGGTCGTGACAATGACCCACTCTGGTCTGCGGAATGTCATCCCTTGTGACAGGTTGTCCAGGGACAGCCACCAACGGAGTGAGTCTCTGGTCCTCTGATTTACTTGTATCTTCGGAGACAAGTCTGTATAATCCCCATTCCACTGACTGAGCATGCACAGTTGTAATGGTCTTAGATGAATGCGCGCAAAAGGAACTATGTCCATTGCCGCTACCATCAACCCGATCACTTCCATGCACTGAGCTATGGAAGGAAGAGGAACGGAATGAAGTATCCGACAAGAGTCTAGAAGTTTTGTTTTTCTGGCCTCTGTCAGAAATATCCTCATTTCTAAGGAGTCTATTATTGTTCCCAAGAAGGGAACCCTTGTTGACGGAGATAGAGAACTCTTTTCCACGTTCACTTTCCATCCGTGAGATCTGAGAAAGGCCAGGACTATGTCCGTGTGAGCCTTTGCTTGAGGAAGGGACGACGCTTGAATCAGAATGTCGTCCAAGTAAGGTACTACAGCAATGCCCCTTGGTCTTAGCACAGCTAGAAGGGACCCTAGTACCTTTGTGAAAATCCTTGGAGCAGTGGCTAATCCGAAAGGAAGCGCCACGAACTGGTAATGCTTGTCCAGGAATGCGAACCTTAGGAACCGATGATGTTCCTTGTGGATAGGAATATGTAGATACGCATCCTTTAAATCCACCGTGGTCATGAATTGACCTTCCTGGATGGAAGGAAGAATAGTTCGAATGGTTTCCATCTTGAACGATGGAACCTTGAGAAACTTGTTTAAGATCTTGAGATCTAAGATTGGTCTGAACGTTCCCTCATTTTTGGGAACTATGAACAGATTGGAGTAGAACCCCATCCCTTGTTCTCTTAATGGAACAGGATGAATCACTCCCATTTTTAACAGGTCTTCTACACAATGTAAGAATGCCTGTCTTTTTATGTGGTCTGAAGACAACTGAGACCTGTGGAACCTCCCCCTTGGGGGAAGCCCCTTGAATTCCAGAAGATAACCTTGGGAGACTATTTCTAGCGCCCAAGGATCCAGAACATCTCTTGCCCAAGCCTGAGCGAAGAGAGAGAGTCTGCCCCCCACCAGATCCGGTCCCGGATCGGGGGCCAACATTTCATGCTGTCTTGGTAGCAGTGGCAGGTTTCTTGGCCTGCTTTCCCTTGTTCCAGCCTTGCATTGGTCTCCAAGCTGGCTTGGCTTGAGAAGTATTACCCTCTTGCTTAGAGGACGTAGCACTGTGGGCTGGTCCGTTTCTACGAAAGGGACGAAAAACATAATTTATGCTTACCTGATAAATTCCTTTCTTCTGTTGTGTGATCAGTCCACGGGTCATCATTACTTCTGGGATATAACTCCTCCCCAACAGGAAATGCAAGAGGATTCACCCAGCAGAGCTGCATATAGCTCCTCCCCTCTACGTCACTCCCAGTCATTCGACCAAGAATCAACGAGAAAGGAGAAACCAAGGGTGAAGTGGTGACTGGAGTATAATTTAAAAGATATTTACCTGCCTTAAAACAGGGCGGGCCGTGGACTGATCACACAACAGAAGAAAGGAATTTATCAGGTAAGCATAAATTATGTTTTCTTCTGTTATGTGTGATCAGTCCACGGGTCATCATTACTTCTGGGATACCAATACCAAAGCAAAAGTACACGGATGACGGGAGGGATAGGCAGGCTCATTATACAGAAGGAACCACTGCCTGAAGAACCTTTCTCCCAAAAATAGCCTCCGAAGAAGCAAAAGTGTCAAATTTGTAAAATTTGGAAAAAGTATGAAGCGAAGACCAAGTTGCAGCCTTGCAAATCTGTTCAACAGAGGCCTCATTCTTAAAGGCCCAAGTGGAAGCCACAGCTCTAGTAGAATGAGCTGTAATTCTTTCAGGAGGCTGCTGTCCAGCAGTCTCATAGGCTAAACGAATTATGCTACGAAGCCAGAAGGAGAGAGAGGTAGCCGAAGCCTTATGACCTCTCCTCTGACCAGAGTACACGACAAACAGGGAAGACGTTTGTCGAAAATCCTTAGTTGCCTACAAGTAGAACTTGAGGGCACGAACTACATCCAGATTGTGTAGAAGACGTTCCTTCTTTGAAGAAGGATTTGGACACAAGGATGGAACAACAATCTCTTGATTGATATTCCTGTTAGTGACTACCTTAGGTAAGAACCCAGGTTTAGTACGCAGAACTACCTTGTCTGAGTGAAAAATCAGATAAGGAGAATCACAGTGTAAGGCTGATAACTCAGAGACTCTTCGAGCCGAGGAAATAGCCATTAAAAACAGAACTTTCCAAGATAACAATTTTATATCAATGGAATGAAGGGGTTCAAAAGGAACACCCTGTAAAACGTTAAGAACTAAGTTTAAACTCCATGGCGGAGCAACAGTTTTAAACACAGGCTTGATCCTAGCTAAAGCCTGACAAAAGGCCTGGACGTCTGGATTTTCTGACAGACGCCTGTGTAACAATATGGACAGAGCTGAGATCTGTCCCTTTAATGAGCTAGCCGATAAACCCTTTTCTAAACCTTCTTGTAGAAAGGACAATATCCTAGGAATCCTAACCTTACTCCAGGAGTAACCTTTGGATTCGCACCAGTATAGGTATTTACGCCATATCTTATGGTAAATCCTTCTGGTAACAGGCTTCCTAGCCTGTATCAGGGTATCAATAACCGACTCAGAAAAACCACGTTTTGATAAAATCAAGCGTTCAATTTCCAAGCAGTCAGCTTCAGAGAAGTTAGATTTTGATGTTTGAATGGACCCTGTATCAGAAGGTCCTGTCTTAGAGGTAGAGACCAAGGCGGACAGGATGACATGTCCACTAGATCTGCATACCAAGTCCTGCGTGGCCATGCAGGCGCTATTAGAATCACTGATGCTCTCTCCTGTTTGATTTTGGCAATCAATCGAGGGAGCAGCGGGAGGGGAGGAAACACATAAGCCATCCCGAAGTTCCAAGGTGCTGTCAAAGCATCTATCAGAACCGCTCCCGGATCCCTGGATCTGGACCCGTAGCGAGGAAGTTTGGCGTTCTGGCGAGACGCCATGAGATCTATCTCTGGTTTGCCCCAACGTCGAAGTATTTGGGCAAAGACCTCCGGATGAAGTTCCCACTCCCCCGGATGAAAAGTCTGGCGACTCAAGAAATCCGCCTCCCAGTTCTCCACTCCCGGGATGTGGATTGCTGACAGGTGGCAAGAGTGAGACTCTGCCCAGCGAATTATCTTTGATACTTCCATCATTGCTAGGGAGCTTCTTGTCCCTCCTTGATGGTTGATGTAAGCTACAGTCGTGATGTTGTCCGACTGAAACCTGATGAACCCCCGAGTTTTTAACTGGGGCCAAGCCAGAAGGGCATGGAGAACTGCTCTCAATTCCAGAATGTTTATTGGCAGGAGACTTTCCTCCTGATTCCATTGTCCCTGAGCCTTCAGAGAATTCCAGACAGCGCCCCAACCTAGTAGGCTGGCGTCTGTTGTTACAATTGTCCAGTCCGGCCTGCTGAATGGCATCCCCCTGGACAGATGTGGCCGAGAAAGCCACCATAGAAGAGAGTTTCTGGTCTCTTGATCCAGATTCAGAGTAGGGGACAAGTCTGAGTAATCCCCATTCCACTGACTCAGCATGCACAATTGCAGCGGTCTGAGATGTAGACGTGCAAAGGGAACTATGTCCATTGCTGCTACCATTAAGCCGATCACCTCCATGCATTGAGCTACTGACGGGAGTTGAATGGAATGAAGGACACGGCATGCATTTAGAAGCTTTGTTAATCTGTCTTCTGTCAGATAAATCTTCATTTCTACAGAATCTATAAGAGTCCCCAAGAATGGAACTCTTGTGAGAGGAAAAAGAGAACTCTTCTTTTCGTTCACTTTCCATCCATGCGACCTTAGAAATGCCAGAACTAACTCTGTATGAGACTTGGCAGTTTGAAAGCTTGAAGCTTGTATCAGAATGTCGTCTAGGTACGGAGCTACCGAAATTCCTCGCGGTCTTAGTACCGCCAGAAGGGCACCCAGAACCTTTGTGAAGATTCTTGGAGCCGTAGCCAATCCGAATGGAAGAGCTACAAACTGGTAATGCCTGTCTAAGAAGGCAAACCTTAGATACCGGTAATGATCTTTGTGAATCGGTATGTGAAGGTAAGCATCCTTTAAATCCACTGTGGTCATGTACTGACCCTTTTGGATCATGGGTAAGATTGTCCGAATAGTTTCCATTTTGAACGATGGAACTCTTAGGAATTTGTTTAGGATCTTTAAATCCAAGATTGGCCTGAAAGTTCCCTCTTTCTTGGGAACCACAAACAGGTTTGAGTAAAACCCTTGTCCTTGTTCCGACCGCGGAACCGGATGGATCACTCCCATTAATAACAGATCTTGTACACAGCGTAGAAACGCTTCTTTCTTTATCTGGTTTGTTGACAACCTTGACAGATGAAATCTCCCTCTTGGGGGAGAGAATTTGAAGTCTAGAAGGTATCCCTGAGATATGATCTCTAGCGCCCAGGGATCCTGAACATCTCTTGCCCAAGCCTGGGCGAAGAGAGAGAGTCTGCCCCCCACTAGATCCGGTCCCGGATCGGGGGCCCTCGGTTCATGCTGTCTTTGGGGCAGCAGCAGGTTTCCTGGCCTGCTTGCCCTTGTTCCAGGACTGGTTAGGTTTCCAGCCTTGTCTGTAACGAGCAACAGCTCCTTCCTGTTTTGGTGCAGTGGAAGTTGATGCTGTTCCTGCTTTGAAATTCCGAAAGGGACGAAAATTAGACTGTCTAGCCTTAGCTTTGGCTTTGTCTTGAGGCAGGGCGTGGCCCTTACCTCCTGTGATGTCAGCGATAATTTCTTTCAAACCAGGCCCAAATAAAGTTTGCCCCTTGAAAGGTATATTAAGTAATTTGGACTTAGAAGTTACATCAGCTGACCAGGATTTTAGCCACAGCGCCCTACGTGCCTGAATGGCGAATCCTGAGTTCTTAGCCGTAAGTTTGGTTAAATGTACTACGGCCTCCGAAATGAATGAATTAGCTAGTTTAAGGACTCTAAGCCTGTCCGTAATGTCGTCCAGCGTAGTTGAACTAAGGTTCTCTTCCAGAGACTCAATCCAAAATGCTGCCGCAGCCGAAATCGGCGCGATGCATGCAAGGGGTTGCAATATAAAACCTTGTTGAACAAACATTTTCTTAAGGTAACCCTCTAATTTTTTATCCATTGGATCTGAAAAAGCACAGCTATCCTCCACCGGGATAGTGGTACGCTTAGCTAAAGTAGAAACTGCTCCCTCCACCTTAGGGACCGTTTGCCATAAGTCCCGTGTGGTGGCGTCTATTGGAAACATCTTTCTAAATATAGGAGGGGGTGAGAACGGCACACCGGGTCTATCCCACTCCTTAGTAACAATTTCAGTTAGTCTCTTAGGTATAGGAAAAACGTCAGTACTCGCCGGTACCGCAAAGTATTTATCCAACCTACACAATTTCTCTGGTATTGCAACAGTGTTACAATCATTAAGAGCCGCTAAAACCTCCCCTAGTAAAACACGGAGGTTTTCCAATTTAAATTTAAAATTTGAAATATCTGAATCCAATCTGTTTGGATCAGAACCGTCACCCACAGAATGAAGCTCTCCGTCCTCATGCTCTGCAAGCTGTGACGCAGTATCAGACATGGCCCTAGTATTATCAGCGCACTCTGTTCTCACCCCAGAGTGATCACGCTTGCCTCTTAGTTCTGGTAATTTAGCCAAAACTTCAGTCATAACAGTAGCCATATCCTGTAATGTTATCTGTAATGGCCGCCCAGATGTACTAGGCGCCATATTATCACGCACCTCCCGGGCGGGAGATGCAGGTACTGACACGTGAGGCGAGTTAGTCGGCATAACTCTCCCCTCGCTGTTTGGTGAAATTTGTTCAATTTGTACAGATTGGCTTTTATTTAAAGTAGCATCAATACAGTTAGTACATAAATTTCTATTGGGCTCCACCTTGGCATTGGAACAAATAACACAGGTATCTTCCTCTGAATCAGACATGTTTAACACACTAGCAATAAACTTGCAACTTGGTTACAATCTTATTTAACAAAAACGTACTGTGCCTCAAAGAAACACTAAACGATTAAATGACAGTTGAAATAATGAACTGAAAAACAGTTATAGCATCAATCCTTAAAAACAACACAACTTTTAGCAAAGGTTTGTTCCCATTAGTAAATTAACAATAATTAAATTTGAGACATAAAAATTACAGAGCAACGTTTTTAATCACAGTCAATATATAAGTCTCACAGCTCTGCTGAGAGAATCTACCTCCCTCCAAAGAAGTTTGAAGACCCCTGAGTTCTGTTAGAGATGAACCGGATCATGCAGGAAATACAAGAGTAACTGACTGGAAATTTTTTGATGCGTAGCAAAGAGCGCCAAAAACGGCCCCTCCCCCTCACACACAGCAGTGAGAGAGAAACGAAACTGTCACAATTAAAACAAGCAACTGCCAAGTGGAAAAATAATGCCCAAATATTTATTCACTCAGTACCTCAGAAATGCAAACGATTCTACATTCCAGCAAAAACGTTTAACATGATAAATACCTATTAAAAGGTTTAATGTACTTTTAACAGAGTAATTCCGGTGAAATACCATCCCCAGAATACTGAAGTGTAGAGTATACATACATGTCATTATAACGGTATGGCAGGATTTTCTCATCAATTCCATTCAGAAAATAAAAACTGCTACATACCTCAATGCAGATTCATCTGCCCGCTGTCCCCTGATCTGAAGCTTTTACCTCCCTCAGATGGCCGAGAAACAGCAATATGATCTTAACTACTCCGGTTAAAATCGTAGTAAAAACTCTGGTAGATTCTTCTTCAAACTCTGCCAGAGAGGTAATAACACGCTCCGGTGCTATTGTAAAATAACAAACTTTTGATTGAAGTTATAAAAACTAAGTATAATCACCATAGTCCTCTCACACATCCTATCTAGTCGTTGGGTGCAAGAGAATGACTGGGAGTGACGTAGAGGGGAGGAGCTATATGCAGCTCTGCTGGGTGAATCCTCTTGCATTTCCTGTTGGGGAGGAGTTATATCCCAGAAGTAATGATGACCCGTGGACTGATCACACATAACAGAAGAAATTAGGTTTATTTTTTGCCTTGAAAGGCCGATCCTGAGGAAGGGCGTGGCCCTTACCCCCAGTGATATCAGAGATAATCTCTTTCAAGTCAGGGCCAAACAGCGTTTTCCCCTTGAAAGGAATGTTAAGTAGCTTGTTCTTGGAAGACGCATCAGCCGACCAAGATTTCAACCAAAGCGCTCTGCGCGCCACAATAGCAAACCCAGAATTCTTAGCCGCTAACCTAGCCAATTGCAAAGTGGCGTCTAGGGTAAAAGAATTAGCCAATTTGAGAGCATTGATTCTGTCCATAATCTCCTCATAAGGAGGAGAATCACTATCGACCGCCTTTATCAGCTCATCAAACCAGAAACATGCGGCTGTAGCGACAGGGACAACGCATGAAATTGGTTGTAGAAGGTAACCCTGCTGAACAAACATCTTTTTAAGCAAACCTTCTAATTTTTTATCCATAGGATCTTTGAAAGCACAACTATCCTCTATGGGTATAGTGGTGCGTTTGTTTAAAGTGGAAACCGCTCCCTCGACCTTGGGGACTGTCTGCCATAAGTCCTTTCTGGGGTCGACCATAGGAAACAATTTTTTTAAATATGGGGGGAGGGACGAAAGGAATACCGGGCCTTTCCCATTCTTTATTAACAATGTCCGCCACCCGCTTGGGTATAGGAAAAGCTTCTGGGAGCCCCGGCACCTCTAGGAACTTGTCCATTTTACATAGTTTCACTGGGATGACCAACTTGTCACAATCATCCAGAGTGGATAATACCTCCTTAAGCAGAATGCGGAGATGTTCCAACTTAAATTTAAATGTAATCACATCAGGTTCAGCTTGTTGAGAAATGTTCCCTGAATCAGTAATTTCTCCCTCAGACAAAACCTCCCTGGCCCCATCAGACTGGGTTAGGGGCCCTTCAGAAACATTATTATCAGCGTCGTCATGCTCTTCAGTATCTAAAACAGAGCAGTCGCGCTTACGCTGATAAGTGTTCATTTTGGCTAAAATGTTTTTGACAGAATTATCCATTACAGCCGTTAATTGTTGCATAGTAAGGAGTATTGGTGCGCTAGATGTACTAGGGGCCTCCTGAGTGGGCAAGACTCGTGTAGACGAAGGAGGGAATGATGCAGTACCATGCTTACTCCCCTCACTTGAGGAATCATCTTGGGCATCATTGTCATTGTCACATAAATCACATTTATTTAAATGAATAGGAATTCTGGCTTCCCCACATTCAGAACACAGTCTATCTGGTAGTTCAGACATGTTAAACAGGCATAAACTTGATAACAAAGTACAAAAAACGTTTTAAAATAAAACCGTTACTGTCACTTTAAATTTTAAACTGAACACACTTTATTACTGCAATTGCGAAAAAACATGAAGGAATTGTTCAAAATTCACCAAATTTTCACCACAGTGTCTTAAAGCCTTAAAAGTATTGCACACCAAATTTGGAAGCTTTAACCCTTAAAATAACGGAACCGGAGCCGTTTTGAACTTTAACCCCTTTACAGTCCCTGGTATCTGCTTTGCTGAGACCCAACCAAGCCCAAAGGGGAATACGATACCAAATGACGCCTTCAGAAAGTCTTTTCTAAGTATCAGAGCTCCTCTCACATGCGACTGCATGCCATGCCTCTCAAAAACAAGTGCGCAACACCGGCGCGAAAATGAGGCTCTGCCTATGCTTTGGGAAAGTCCCTAAAGAATAAGGTGTCTAAAACAGTGCCTGCCGATATTATTATATCAAAATACCCAAATAAAATGATTCCTCAAGGCTAAATATGTGTTAATAATGAATCGATTTAGCCCAGAAAAAGTCTACAGTCTTAATAAGCCCTTGTGAAGCCCTTATTTACGATCGTAATAAACATGGCTTACCGGATCCCATAGGGAAAATGACAGCTTCCAGCATTACATCGTCTTGTTAGAATGTGTCATACCTCAAGCAGCAAGAGACTGCTCACTGTTCCCCCAACTGAAGTTAATTGCTCTCAACAGTCCTGTGTGGAACAGCCATGGATTTTAGTGACGGTTGCTAAAATCATTTTCCTCATACAAACAGAAATCTTCATCTCTTTTCTGTTTCTGAGTAAATAGTACATACCAGCACTATTTCAAAATAACAAACTCTTGATTGAATAATAAAAACTACAGTTAAACACTAAAAAACTCTAAGCCATCTCCGTGGAGATGTTGCCTGTACAACGGCAAAGAGAATGACTGGGGTAGGCGGAGCCTAGGAGGGATCATGTGACCAGCTTTGCTGGGCTCTTTGCCATTTCCTGTTGGGGAAGAGAATATCCCACAAGTAAGGATGACGCCGTGGACCGGACACACCTATGTTGGAGAAAGTATCAAATTTGGAAAAAGTGTGAAGAGACGACCAAGTTGCCGCCTTGCAAATCTGTTCAACAGAAGCATTGTTTTTAAATGACCATGAGGAAGCCACAGCCCTAGTAGAATGAGCCGTAATTATTTCAGGAGGCTGCTGTCCGGCAGTCTCATATGCCAGACGGATGATACTCTTCAGCCAAAAAGAAAGAGAGGTAGCCGTAGCTTTCTGGCCCCTACGCTTTCCAGAAAAAAACACAAATATTGAAGATGATTGACGAAATTCTTTAGTCGCCTGCAAGTAAAACTTCAGGGCACGGACCACGTCCAAGTTATGCAACAGACGCTCCTTCTTAGAAGAAGGATTGGGACATAATGAAGGAACAACAATTTCCTGATTAATATTCTTATTAGAATAAACCTTAGGAAGGAAACCAGGTTTGGTACGTAAAACCACCTTATCAGAATGGAAGATAAGATAAGGCGAGTCACATTGTAACACTGAAAGCTCAGAAACTCTACGAGCAGAAGAAATAGCAACCAAAAATAACACCTTCCAAGATAACAACTTAATATCTATGGAATGCATGGGTTCAAACGGAACCCCTTGAAGACCATTAAGAACTAAATTTAAAACTCCAGGGTGGAGCAATTGGTCTAAACACAGGCTTAATTCTGGATAAAGCCTGACAAAAAGACTGAACGTCTGGAACATCTGCCAAACGTTTGTGTAGTAAAATTGACAAAGCAGAGATTTGTCCCTTTAAGGAACTAGCTGATAATCCCTTCTCCAATCCTTCTTGGAGAAAAGACAGAATTCTGGGAATCCTAACACTACTCCATGAGTAGCCCTTGGATTCGCACCAATAAAGATATTTACGCCATATCTTATGGTAGATCTTTCTAGTAACAGGCTTACGTGCCTGAATCAAAGTATTAATGACCGAATCAGAGAACCCCCACTTAGATAGAATCAAGCGTTCAATCTCCAAGCAGTCAGTTGCAGAGAAACTAGATTTGGGTGTTGGAAGTGTCCCTGAATTAGAAGGTCCTGCCTCAATGGAAGCCTCCATGGTGGCAGAGAGGACATGTCCACTAGATCGGCATACCAAGTCCTGCGAGGCCACACAGGCGCGATTAGATTTACTGAAGCCCTCTCCTGTTTGATCCGAGCAATCACCCGGGGAAGGAGAGAAAATGGTGGAAACACATAAGCTAGGTTGAACGACCAAGGCATCTATCAGTTTGGCCTGAGGATCCCTTGACCTAGATCCGTATCTTGGGAGCTTGGCATTCTGACGAGATGCCATCAGATCCAATTCCGGTCTGCCCAATCTGAGAATCAGGGTGGCAAAGACCTCCTGATGGAGTTCCCAGTCCCCCAGATGAAACGTCTGTCTGCTTAAAAAGTCCGCCTCCCAGTTGTCCACTCCTGGGATGTAGATTGCTGACAGATAACAAGAGTTAGCCTCTGCCCACCGAATTATCTTGGATACTTCTGTCATCGCTAAGGAACTTCTTGTTCCTCCGTGATGATTGATGTAAGCCACAGTCGTGATGTTGTCCGACTGAAAACGGATGAATTTGGCCGAAGCCAACTGAGGCCAAGCCTGAAGCGCATTGAATATTGCTCTCAATTCCAGAATATTGATTGGAAGAAGAGACTCTGACCGAGTCCACACACCCTGAGCCTTCAGGGAATTCCAGACTGCACCCAAACCTAGAAGGCTGGCGTCCGTTGTCACTATCTCCCATGAGGGTCTGCGGAAGTACGTACCTTGGGACAGATGATCCGGCAACAACCACCAAAGAAGAGAGTCTCTTGTCTCCTGATCCAGATCTATCTGAGGAGACAAATTCGCATAATCTCCATTCCACTGCCTGAGCATGCACAGTTGCATCGGTCTTAGATGAAAACGAGCAAATGGAATGATGTCCATTGCTGCCACCATCAAACCTATTACCTCCATGCACTGAGCGACTGATGGCCAAGGATTGGACTGAAGGGCTTGGCATGTATTTAGAATCTTTAACTTTCTGACCTCTGTCAAGAAAATTTTCATGGATATGGAATCTATCAGAGTTCCCAAGAAGGGAACCCTTGTCTCTGGAATTAATTAACTCTTTTCTAGATTCACCTTCCACCCGTGAGTCCTCAGAAAGGACAGAACCATGTCTGTATGAGACTTTGTCAGATGGTAAGACGACGCCTGGATCAGAATATCGTCTAGATAAGGCGCCACTGCAATACCCCGCGGTCTGAGAACCGCCAGAAGGGACCCTAGAACCTTCGCGAAGATCCTGGGTGCTGTGGCCAACCCGAAGGGAAGAGCCACGAACTGAAAATGTTTGTCCAGGAAGGCAAACCTTAGGTACTGATGATGATCCTTGTGGATAGGAATATGAACGGGACGAATTACTCCCATAGTAGAGAGGTCTCTTACACAGCGTAAGAACGCCTCTCTTTTTATCTGGTCTACAGACAATCGTGAAAGAAGAAACCTCCCCCTTGGGAGAGAATTTTTTAATTCCAGTTGATACCCTTGGGACACGATTTCCAGTGTCCAGGGGTCCTGAACATCTCTTATCCAAGCCTCGGCAAAGAGAGAAAGTCTGCCCCCTACTAGATCCAGTCCCAGATCGGGGGCCGCCCCTTCATGCTGTCTTGGGAGCAACAGTGGGCTTCCTGGGTTGTTTACCTTTGTTCCAAGCCTGGTTGGGTCTCCAGACAGTCTTGGCTTGCGCAAAATTCCCTTCCTGTTTAGCGGAAGAAGAAGCGGGGACTCCTTTGAAGTTTCAAAAGGAACGAAAATTATTTTGTTTAGCTGCTTTATCCTGAGGTAGGAGATGACCCTTACCTCCCGTAATGTCAGAAATAATTTCTTTCAAGTCAGGCCCGAATAGGGTCTTGAAAGGAATAGCCAAAAGCTTTGACTTAGATGACACATCAGCAGACCAAGACTTTAACCATAATGCTCTACGCGCTAGAATGGCAAATCCGGCATTCTTAGCCGCCAATTTAGCAATCTGAAAGGCGGCGTCCGTAATAAAAGAATTAGCCATCTTAAGTGCCTTAATTCTATCCAGAATTTCCTCTAAAGGAGTCTCAGTCTTAAGAAACTCTTCTAAGGCATCAAACCAGAAAGCCGCCACAGTGGTAACTGGGACAATGCAGGCTGTAGGTTGTAAAAGGAAACCCTGATGAATAAATAACTTTTTTAGAAGACCCTCCAATTTCTTATCCATAGGGTCTTTGAAAGCACAACTGTCTGCAATAGGAATAGTTGTACGCTTAGCCAGGGTAGATATAGATCCCTCGCCAAGAGTACTGAATAGTGTCAGATCTGGGATACATTTTCTTAAAATTAGGAGAAGGTGAGAACGGGATACCCGGTCTTTCCCATTCCCGTGTAATAATATCAGAGATTCTCTTAGGAACCGGAAAAACATCAGAGTAAGTAGGCACCTCTAAGTATTTGTCCATCTTACACAATTTCTCTGGTGGCACCACAATTGAGTCACAGTCATCCAGAGTCGCTAAAACCTCACGAAGCAACAGGCGTTCAAGCTTAAATCTAAAGTATGTATGTATGTATGTATGTATTGGGTACTTATAAAGCGCGGCTAATCACCCGTAAGGGTCTCAAGGCGCTGCTCATTTTATCGACCTCGGAAAGGATGAAAGGCTGAGTGGACCTCGCCGGGGATCGAACCTGCAACCCTTGGGTTGCTACAGAGCTCAGCCACAGTGCATTAGCATGCTGAGCTATCTGTCCAGCTCCTAAAGGACATAACGTCCGAGTCCGTCTGAGGTAACACATTTCCCGAATCCGAAAGTTCCCCCTCAGACAGAAGTTCCCTGACCCCCAAATCAGATCCCTGTGAGGGTACATCGGAAATAGCCAACAAAGCATCACAGGTCGCAGTATTTAAATTGACTTCTGTCCTGCTGCGTTTGCCCTGTAACACTGGCAACTTAGATAAAACCTCTGTAAGGGTAGATGACATAACTGCAGCCATATCCTGCAGAGTAAATGAAGTAGACACGGTTGAAGAACCCGGCGTCGCTTAGGAGGGCGTTAGAGGTTTGTGACGCTTGGGGAGAAAGTAGCGGCATACCCTGATTCCTTAGACATATTTTCCTTAAAGAAAATTCGCTCTTTACATTGTAAGGCCCTTTCAGTACATGAGGGACAAAAAGTAAGAGGGGGTTCCACAATGGCATCTAAACACATAGAACAAGTTGCTTCCTCAAGTTCAGACATGTTAAACAGACTAGCAATAGCAGTAATAGTTGGTCTTAACTCAATATATTTAGCTCTGAAGTCAAATTACATAGATAAAAAATTTTTTACTAAAATGAGTACTGCGCCTTTAAATAATAAAAGCGCAACAATTTTTCTGTGTTTAGCAAAATAGCATTTGCGGTAATAAAAAAAATGCCCTTTTGTATTCAAATAGACTTTACAATATTGCACCGCTAGATTGGCAAGATATTTATCAACTAATATCAACTTCTATTAAGTTTATTAATTTTATCAACACTTATTAGCTGTGGCGCCTACCTGCGGTCAGAGTACACTGCTTCGACTAAATAGCGATCCTAAGTCCCTCTGTACCCTGAGAGTACAAATCAACTTAGGCCCCACCGGAGCTCAGGACCGTGCTGCTTGTTCCGGATGAAGACTGCGCGACTGAGCGTGCGAAAATAGGCCCTGCCCACCGTGGGCGTACTCGAGCCTCAATGATGCCCGTATGGGACGAAAATCAAACATGTCGATATATCACCTCAAAGATAAAAAACGCCATGTGCCCCTCATCATACACTCTTTCACAATAAAAGTGCCAACAACACATAATAAAGCTCTCTCTCAGGCCTGTTATTTTGATGTACCCAAAAACACCAGCCCATGGACAGCAAACCGCATCTCCCAGCGTCAGCCCACATATGAATAAGTGAAAAGCAAACACAATGATCATATCATTATAAACAAGGGGATCCAGGAACACCATTTTCATAGCTATAGTGCTTACTGAGTCTCCCTCCCCTGTTAGGGAAAAATGTCAGCCTGTTCTGATGTAACAAGTCTCCCCAGAAACAACTGCCTGAACATACCTCAATGCTGCTTGTAGCATGACATGGTTCTCCACACTGAAGATATTTCTTTACACTACCTTCAACTGCTCAGTGGAAAACCAACCGGATCTAAGATATTGTTTGCTAAGATCATCAGCATCAGGGTAGAAAAACAGAATTTATGTTTACCTGATAAATTACTTTCTCCAACGGTGTGTCCGGTCCACGGCGTCATCCTTACTTGTGGGATATTCTCTTCCCCAACAGGAAATGGCAAAGAGCCCAGCAAAGCTGGTCACATGATCCCTCCTAGGATCCGCCTTCCCCAGTCATTCGACCGACGTAAAGGAGGAATAATTGCATAGGAGAAATCATATGATACCGTGGTGACTGTAGTTAGAGAAATTAAATCATCAGACCTGATTAAAAAACCAGGGCGGGCCGTGGACCGGACACACCGTTGGAGAAAGTAATTTATCAGGTAAACATAAATTCTGTTTTCTCCAACATAGGTGTGTCCGGTCCACGGCTTCATCCTTACTTGTGGGAACCAATACCAAAGCTTTAGGACACGGATGATGGGAGGGAGCAAATCAGGTCACCTAGATGGAAGGCACCACGGCTTGCAAAACCTTTCTCCCAAAAATAGCCTCAGAAGAAGCAAAAGTATCAAATTTGTAAAATTTGGTAAAAGTGTGCAGTGAAGACCAAGTCGCTGCCTTACATATCTGATCAACAGAAGCCTCGTTCTTGAAGGCCCATGTGGAAGCCACAGCCCTAGTGGAATGAGCTGTGATTCTTTCAGGAGGCTGCCGACCGGCAGTCTCATAAGCCAATCTGATGATGCTTTTAAGCCAAAAAGAGAGAGAGGTAGCAGTTGCTTTTTGACCTCTCCTTTTACCAGAATAAACAACAAACAAGGAAGATGTTTGTCTGAAATCCTTTGTAGCCTCTAAATAGAATTTTAGAGCACGAACAACATCCAAATTGTGCAACAAACGTTCCTTCTTTGAAACTGGATTCGGACACAAAGAAGGCACAACTATCTCCTGGTTAATATTTTTGTTAGAAACAACTTTCGGAAGAAAACCAGGTTTAGTATGCAAAACCACCTTATCTGCATGGAACACCAGATAAGGAGGAGAACACTGCAGAGCAGATAACTCTGAAACTCTTCTAGCAGAAGAAATTGCAACCAAAAACAAAACTTTCCAAGATAACAACTTAATATCTACGGAATGTAAGGGTTCAAACGGAACCCCTTGAAGAACTGAAAGAACTAAATTGAGACTCCAAGGAGGAGTCAAAGGTTTGTAAACAGGCTTGATTCTAACCAGAGCCTGAACAAAAGCCTGAACATCTGGCACAGCCGCCAGCTTCTTGAGCAGAAATCTGTCCCTTCAAAGAACTTGCAGATAATCCTTTCTCCAAACCCTCTTGTAGAAAGGATAGAATCTTAGGAATTTTTACCCTGTTCCATGGGAATCCTTTCGATTCGCACCAACAGATATATTTCTTCCATACTTTATGGTAAATTTTTCTAGTTACAGGCTTTCTAGCCTGAATAAGAGTATCAATGACAGAATCTGAGAACCCACGCTTTGATAAAATCAAGCGTTCAATCTCCAAGCAGTCAGTTGGAGTGATGCCAGATTCGGATGTTCGAACGGACCTTGAACAAGAAGGTCCCGTCTCAAAGGTAGCTTCCATGGTGGAGCCGATGACATATTCACCAGGTCTGCATACCAAGTTCTGCGTGGCCACGCAGGAGCTATCAAGATCACCGAAGCCCTCTCTTGATTGATCCTGGCTACCAGCCTGGGAATGAGAGGAAACGGTGGGAACACATAAGCTAGGTTGAAGGTCCAGGGCGCTACTAGTGCATCTACTAGAGTCGCCTTGGGATCCCTGGATCTGGACCCGTAGCAAGGAACCTTGAAGTTCTGACGAGACGCCATCAGATCCATGTCTGGAATGCCCCACAATTGAGTTATTTGGGCAAAGATTTCCGGATGGAGTTCCCACTCCCCCGGATTAAATGTCTGACGACTCAGAAAATCCGCTTCCCAATTTTCCACTCCTGGGATGTGGATTGCAGACAAGTGGCAGGAGTGAAGCTCCGCCCATTGAATTACTTTGGTCACTTCTTCCATCGCCAGGGAACTCCTTGTTCCCCCCTGATGGTTGATATATGCAACAGTCGTCATGTTGTCTGATTGAAACCTTATGAATTTGGCCTTTGCTAGTTGAGGCCAAGCCTTGAGAGCATTGAATATCGCTCTCAGTTCCAGAATGTTTATCGGGAGAAGAGATTCTTCCCGAGACCATAGACCCTGAGCCTTCAGGTGTTTCCAGACCGCGCCCCAGCCCACCAGGCTGGCGTCGGTCGTTACAATGACCCACTCTGGTCTTCTGAAGCTCATCCCTTGGGACAGGTTGTCCAGGGTCAGCCACCAACGGAGTGAATCTCTGGTCCTCTGATCTACTTGGATCGTCGGGGACAAATCTGTATAATCCCCATTCCACTGTCTGAGCATGCACAGTTGTAATGGTCTTAGATGAATTCGCGCAAAAGGAACTATGTTCATTGCCGCAACCATCAAACCTATTACTTCCATGCACTGCGCTATGGAAGGAAGAAGAACAGAATGAAGTACTTGACAAGAGCTTAGAAGTTTTGATTTTCTGGCTTCTGTCAGAAAAATCTTCATTTCCAAGGAGTCTATTATTGTTCCCAAGAAGGGAACTCTTGTTGACGGGAATAGAGAACTTTTTTCTACGTTCACTTTCCACCCGTGAGATCTGAGAAAGGCTAGGACAATGTCCGTATGAGCCTTTGCTTGTGGTAGAGACGACGCTTGAATCAGTATGTCGTCCAAGTAGGGTACTACTGCAATGCCCCTTGGCCTTAGCACCGCTAGAAGGGACCCTAGTACCTTTGTGAAAATTCTTGGAGCAGTGGCTAGTCCGAATGGAAGTGCCACAAACTGGTAATGCTTGTCCAGAAAGGCGACTCTTAGGAACCGATGATGTTCCTTGTGGATAGGAATATGTAGATACGCATCCTTTAAATCCACCGTGGTCATGAATTGACCTTCCTGGATGGTAGGAAGAATTGTCCGAATGGTTTCCATCTTGAACGATGGGACCTTGAGAAATTTGTTTAGGATCTTGAGATCCAAAATTGGCCTGAATGTTCCCTCTTTTTTGGGAACTATGAACAGATTGGAGTAAAACCCCATCCCTTGTTCTCCTAATGGAACAGGATGAATCACTCCCATTTTTAACAGGTCTTCTACACAATGTAAGAATGCCTGTCTTTTTATTTGGTCTGAAGACAATTGAGACCTGTGGAACCTTCCCCTTGGGGGTAGTTCCTTGAATTCCAGGAAATAACCTTGAGAAACTATTTCTAGCGCCCAAGGATCCTGAACATCTCTTGCCCAAGCCTGAGCGAAGAGAGAGAGTCTGCCCCCCACCAGATCCGGTCCCGGATCGGGGGCCAGCATCTCATGCTGTCTTGGTAGCGGTAGCGGGCTTCTTGGCCTGCTTACCTTTGTTCCAGCCTTGCATCGGTCTCCAGGCTGGCTTGGTTTGAGAAGAATTACCCTCTTGCTTAGAGGATGTAGAATTTGAGGCTGGTCCGTTTCTGCGAAAGGGACGAAAATTTGTTTTATTTTTAGCCTTAAAAGACCTATCCTGAGGAAGGGCGTGGCCCTTTCCCCCAGTGATGTCTGAAATAATCTCTTTCAAGTCAGGGCCAAACAGCGTTTTCCCCTTGAAAGGGATGTTAAGCAATCTGTTCTTGGAGGACACATCCGCTGACCAAGACTTCAGCCAAAGCGCTCTGCGCGCCACAATAGCAAAACCTGAATTTTTCGCCGCTAATCTAGCTAATTGCAAAGTGGCGTCTAAGGTAAAAGAGTTAGCCAACTTAAGTGTTTGAACTCTGTCCATAACCTCCTCATAAGAGGATGCTTGATTGAGCGACTTTTCTAGTTCCTCGAACCAGAAACACGCTGCTGTAGTGACAGGAACAATGCATGAAATTGGTTGTAGAAGGTAACCTTGCTGAACAAACATCTTTTTAAGCAAACCCTCTAATTTTTTATCCATAGGATCTTTGAAAGCACAACTATCTTCTATAGGGATAGTGGTGCGTTTGTTTAGAGTAGAAACCGCCCCCTCGACCTTGGGGACTGTCTGCCATAAGTCCTTCCTGGGGTCGACCATAGGAAATAATTTCTTAAATATAGGGGGAGGGACAAAAGGTATGCCGGGCCTTTCCCATTCTTTATTTACAATGTCCGCCACCCACTTGGGTATAGGAAAAACTTCGGGGGGCACCGGGACCTCTAGGAACCTGTCCATCTTACATAATTTCTCTGGAATGACCAAATTGTCACAATCATCCAGAGTAGATAACACCTCCTTAAGCAGAGCGCGGAGATGTTCCAATTTAAATTTAAATGTAATAACGTCAGGTTCAGCTTGTTGAGAAATTTTTCCTGAATCTGAAATTTCTCCCTCAGACAAAACCTCCCTAGCCCCTTCAGACTGGTGTAAGGGCATGTCAGAACCATTATCATCAGCGTCCTCATGCTCTTCAGTATCTAAAACAGAGCAGTCGCGCTTTCGCTGATAAGTGGGCATTTTGGCTAAAATGTTTTTAATAGAATTATCCATTACAGCCGTTAATTGTTGCATAGTAAGGAGGATTGGCGCACTAGATTCACTAGGGACCTCCTGAGTGGGCAAGACTGGTGTAGACATAGAAGGAGATGATGCAGTACCATGCTTACTCCCCTCACTTAAGGAATCATTTTGGGCAACATTATTATCAGTGGCATCATTGTCCCTACTTTGTTTGTCACATTCATCACATATATTTAAATGGAGAGGAACCTTGGCTTCCGAACATACAGAACATCGTCTATCTGATAGTTCAGACATGTTAATAGGCATAAACTTGATAACAAAGCACAAAAAACGTTTTAAAATAAAACCGTTACTGTCTCTTTAAATTTTAAACTGAACACACTTTTTTACTGAATATACGCAAAAGTATGAAGGAAATGTTCAAAATTCACCAAAATTTCACCACAGTGTCATAAAGCCTTAAAAGTATTGCACACCAAATTTGAAAGCTTTAACTCTAAAAATAACGGAACCGGAGCCGTTTTTACATTTAACCCCTATACAGTCCCTGGTATCTGCTTTGCTGAGACCCAACCAAGCCCAGAGGGGAATACGATACCAAATGACGCCTTCAATAAGCTTTTTCAGTGGATCTTTAAAGCCCTTGTGAAGCCCTTTTATTCTTATATTGAAAATTAAGAAAATGGCTTACCGGATCCCATAGGGAAAATGACAGCTTCCAGCATTACCAAGTCTTGTTAGAAATGTGTCATACCTCAAGCAGCCAAAGTCTGCTCACTGTTTCCCCCAACTGAAATTAATTCCTCTCAACAGTCCTGTGTGGAAACAGCCATCCATTTTAGTAACGGTTGCTAAAATCATTTTCCTCTTACAAACAGAAATCTTCATCTCTTTTCTGTTTCAGAGTAAATAGTACATACCAGCACTATTTTAAAATAACAAAATCTTGATAGAAGAATAAAAACTACATTTAAACACCAAAAACTCTGAGCCATCTCCGTGGAGATGTTGCCTGTGCAACGGCAAAGAGAATGACTGGGGAAGGCGGAGCCTAGGAGGGATCATGTGACCAGCTTTGCTGGGCTCTTTGCCATTTCCTGTTGGGGAAGAGAATATCCCACAAGTAAGGATGACGCCGTGGACCGGACACACCTATGTTGGAGAAATTAAGATGTCTCCACTCCTCCTAGGTATTAAGTGACTGATGATTTCTCCCTGAGAAAAATAGTACTCACTGGCACCATTTTAAAATAAAAAACTTCTTGATTGAAGAATCTAAACTAACACCTCACTTTACCTCTTCCTATCACTAACACAGGCAAAGAGAATGACTGGGGGTGGGAGGGAAGGGAGGAGCTATATATACAGCTCTGCTGTGGTGCTCTCTGCTAAACAGGAGGCGTAATCCCATAAGTAAGGATGAAATCCGTGGACTCATCGTATCTTGTAAAAGAAAAAGGGATACCTAGTTTCTCCCATTCCTAGCAATAAGCTTTGTAGTCCTTACTGGTACAGGAAATACTTCCACCATGATCGGCATGTCAAAATACTTGTTTAGGAGGAACTTCCGGGTAGCGGCCATCTTTAGTTGCAATATTTGGTGCTGCTTCATTTCTTGGACTATAATCTGGGCTATATGTGACCATATAAAAGCACAACTTGGACAATCTGTTTTGCAAAGTGATCCTGAGTGGATTGAGCCCTGTATTGCAGATTTCGACAGCCCTCATATACCGGAGTCATCATCTGAGGTTGAGGCCTCAAGAAATAACCCCCGGCAGGAGCTTTCGAGTCCCTGCCGTATCGCAGCATCGAATATATGCTGCTCTTTGCTAAGGAGGATCGTTTCACTTTTCCCTATCCTCAATGGCATGTGTGGAGCAAGTGTCAGAGGAGAAAGTGCTTGCACTCCTGGAGGAGCATTCAAACATATTGAACGTATGGTTAGATCGCCGCATTGACAAATTTCTCAATTCTCCTGCTACTAAGAATGGAGACCTGACTCCTCCTCCGCCCAGCTCAGCCATAATTCATGAGAACCACACACGAGTGGGTGTTGTGCCGGAGGAACAGGCTAACATTATTACTTACCTCTGGCGTACCTCAATGTGGATGGCGATCTGGCCCTTACGTGCTCCAAGGCGCGAGGGTGTAACAGAGGAACGGGAGTGCTTTTCGGTGACTGATGCGATGGTGCCCTCTTTCTTGGTCGCTCCTGGAGGCCTAAGTGATATTCGGAGTGTGGAGACTGACCCCTTGGAGTCCTGGGTGCGTGCACTTCCTTGGTTGGAGACTGTGCAGGCTTTTCCGGGATTGCTACCAGCTGGATGGGTCATACAGGGGCTGGTGCAGACATGCAAAGTAGGTGTCGGCTGAAAATCGGGCCCGATTTTGGGGGAGTGAGAAGCTTTTCGCTGGGATATTTTTTGACTATTACCCTATAGTAATATACCTAACAGCCGGTAACTCTTGGGATGACTACAGTGTTTGAAAACTGAGTATGGGCCTTGCTACTACCAATTTTTTCTTTGAGACTTACCCATGTCAATTCCGGGGATGCTTATAGTGTTTGAAAACTGAGTATGGGCCTTGCTACTACCAATTTTTCCTTTGAGACTCACAAATGTCTTTTCTTATTTATACATGTAAGGCCTATCAGATCATTATCCTTAAAGACACGCTGTTATTCACGCTTTTCCCAACCTGTGTCACATATATACAGTTGAGCTTCTCATGCTTATAAACATATTCTTGCACCCAGTATAAATATATATTGTTATCGTTGTCTAAATATTTTGCCCTCTTGGGCCCCAAAGCGAGCTATTTTTTTTTTTAATAGGTACTCTTTATTATAAACACAGACTCCTTTTACTGTTTAACAGTTTATATAATAGGTGTAAATTTCCACTTAATTTATAATCCAATAATAAGCACATGGATTTGCTCTGTCAGCGGCCGAGATGGGGCGACCTGTTGAGACAAATTATATTTTCCTAAGAGGTAATGAGAACTATATTTAAAAGTATACTTCCCTCCCTTATACTGATACAGATGTAGAATATCATTTATATAATATCACCATCTTAAATTTCTAGAGGCTTAAAAAACAGAATTTATGTTTACCTGATAAATTACTTTCTCCAACGGTGTGTCCGGTCCACGGCGTCATCCTTACTTGTGGGATATTCTCTTCCCCAACAGGAAATGGCAAAGAGCCCAGCAAAGCTGGTCACATGATCCCTCCTAGGCTCCGCCTACCCCAGTCATTCGACCGACGTTAAGGAGGAATATTTGCATAGGAGAAACCATATGATACCGTGGTGACTGTAGTTAAAGAAAATAAATTATCAGACCTGATTAAAAAACCAGGGCGGGCCGTGGACCGACACACCGTTGGAGAAAGTAATTTATCAGGTAAACATAAATTCTGTTTTCTCCAACATAGGTGTGTCCGGTCCACGGCGTCATCCTTTCTTGTGGGAACCAATACCAAAGCTTTAGGACACAGATGATGGGAGGGAGCAAATCAGGTCACCTAGATGGAAGGCACCACGGCTTGCAAAACCTTTCTCCCAAAAATAGCCTCAGAAGAAGCAAAAGTATCAAACTTGTAAAATTTGGTAAAAGTGTGCAGTGAAGACCAAGTCGCTGCCCTACATATCTGATCAACAGAAGCCTCGTTCTTGAAGGCCCATGTGGAAGCCACAGCCCTAGTGGAATGAGCTGTGATTCTTTCGGGAGGCTGCCGTCCGGCAGTCTCGTAAGCCAATCTGATGATGCTTTTAATCCAAAAAGAGAGAGAGGTAGAAGTTGCTTTTTGACCTCTCCTTTTACCGGAATAAACAACAAACAAGGAAGATGTTTGTCTAAAATCCTTTGTAGCATCTAAATAGAATTTTAGAGCGCGAACGACATCCAAATTGTGCAACAAACGTTCCTTCTTCGAAACTGGTTTCGGACACAGAGAAGGTACGATAATCTCCTGGTTAATGTTTTTGTTAGAAACAACTTTTGGAAGAAAACCAGGTTTAGTACGTAAAACCACCTTATCTGCATGGAACACCAGATAAGGAGGAGAACACTGCAGAGCAGATAATTCTGAAACTCTTCTAGCAGAAGAAATTGCAACCAAAAACAAAACTTTCCAAGATAACTTAATATCAACGGAATGTAAGGGTTCAAACGGAACCCCCTGAAGAACTGAAAGAACTAAGTTGAGACTCCAAGGAGGAGTCAAAGGTTTGTAAACAGGCTTGATTCTAACCAGAGCCTGAACAAAGGCTTGAACATCTGGCACAGCTGCCAGCTTTTTGTGAAGTAACACAGACAAGGCAGAAATCTGTCCCTTCAGGGAACTTGCAGATAATCCTTTTTCCAATCCTTCTTGAAGGAAGGATAGAATCTTAGGAATCTTAACCTTGTCCCAAGGGAATCCTTTAGATTCACACCAACAGATATATTTTTTCCAAATTTTGTGGTAAATCTTTCTAGTTACAGGCTTTCTGGCCTGAACAAGAGTATCGATAACAGAATCTGAGAACCCTCGCTTCGATAAGATCAAGCGTTCAATCTCCAGGCAGTCAGCTGGAGTGAGACCAGATTCGGATGTTCGAACGGACCTTGAACAAGAAGGTCTCGTCTCAAAGGTAGCTTCCATGGTGGAGCCGATGACATATTCACCAGATCTGCATACCAAGTCCTGCGTGGCCACGCAGGAGCTATCAAGATCACCGACGCCCTTTCCTGATTGATCCTGGCTACCAGCCTGGGGATGAGAGGAAACGGCGGGAATACATAAGCTAGTTTGAAGGTCCAAGGTGCTACTAGTGCATCCACTAGAGCCGCCTTGGGATCCCTGGATCTGGACCCGTAGCAAGGAACTTTGAAGTTCTGACGAGAGGCCATCAGATCCATGTCTGGAATGCCCCACAGTTGAGTGACTTGGGCAAAGATTTCCGGATGGAGTTCCCACTCCCCCGGATGCAATGTCTGACGACTCAGAAAATCCGCCTCCCAATTTTCCACTCCTGGGATGTGGATAGCAGACAGGTGGCAGGAGTGAGACTCCGCCCATAGAATGATTTTGGTCACTTCTTCCATCGCCAGGGAACTCCTTGTTCCCCCCTGATGGTTGATGTACGCAACAGTTGTCATGTCTGATTGAAACCGTATGAACTTGGCCCTCGCTAGCTGAGGCCAAGCCTTGAGAGCATTGAATATCGCTCTCAGTTCCAGAATATTTATCGGTAGAAGAGATTCTTCCCGAGACCAAAGACCCTGAGCTTTCAGGGATCCCCAGACCGCGCCCCAGCCCATCAGACTGGCGTCGGTCGTGACAATGACCCACTCTGGTCTGCGGAAGGTCATCCCTTGTGACAGGTTGTCCAGGGACAGCCACCAACGGAGTGAGTCTCTGGTCCTCTGATTTACTTGTATCCTCGGAGACAAGTTTGTATAGTCCCCATTCCACTGACTGAGCATGCACAGTTGTAATGGTCTTAGATGAATGCGCGCAAAAGGAACTATGTCCATTGCCGCTACCATCAAACCTATCACTTCCATGCACTGCGCTATGGAAGGAAGAGGAACGGAATGAAGTATCCGACAAGAGTATAGAAGTTTTGTTTTTCTGGCCTCTGTCAGAAAAATCCTCATTTCTAAAGAGTCTATTATTGTTCCCAAGAAGGGAACCCTTGTTGACGGAGATAGAGAACTCTTTTCCACGTTCACTTTCCATCCGTGAGATCTGAGAAAGGCCAGGATGATGTCCGTGTGAGCCTTTGCTTGAGGAAGGGACGACGCTTGAATCAGAATGTCGTCCAAGTAAGGTACTACAGCAATGCCCCTTGGTCTTAGCACAGCTAGAAGGGACCCTAGTACCTTTGTGAAAATCCTTGGAGCAGTGGCTAATCCGAAAGGAAGCGCCACGAACTGGTAATGCTTGTCCAGGAATGCGAACCTTAGGAACCGATGATGTTCCTTGTGGATAGGAATATGTAGATACGCATCCTTTAAATCCACCGTGGTCATGAATTGACCTTCCTGGATGGAAGGAAGAATTGTTCGAATGGTTTCCATTTTGAACGATGGAACCTTGAGAAACTTGTTTAAGATCTTGAGATCTAAGATTGGTCTGAACGTTCCCTCTTTTTTGGGAACTATGAACAGATTGGAGTAGAACCCCATCCCTTGTTCTCCTAATGGAACAGGATGAATCACTCCCATTTTTAACAGGTCTTCTACACAACGTAAGAATGCCTGTCTTTTTATGTGGTCTGAAGACAACTGAGACCTGTGGAACCTCCCCCTTGGGGGAAGCCCCTTGAATTCCAGAAGATAACCTTGGGAGACTATTTCTAGCGCCCAAGGATCCAGAACATCTCTTGCCCAAGCCTGAGCGAAGAGAGAGAGTCTGCCCCCCACCAGATCCGGTCCCGGATCGGGGGCCAACATTTCATGCTGTCTTGGTAGCAGTGGCAGGTTTTTTGGCCTGCTTTCCCTTGTTCCAGCCTTGCATTGGTCTCCAAGCTGGCTTGGCTTGAGAAGTATTACCCTCTTGCTTAGAGGACGTAGCACTTTGGGCTGGTCCGTTTCTACGAAAGGGACGAAAATTAGGTTTATTTTTGGCCTTGAAAGGCCGATCCTGAGGAAGGGCGTGGCCCTTACCCCCAGTGATATCAGAGATAATCTCTTTCAAATCAGGGCCAAACAGCGTTTTCCCCTTGAAAGGAATGTTAAGTAGCTTGTTCTTGGAAGACGCATCAGCTGACCAAGATTTCAACCAAATCGCTCTGCGCGCCACAATAGCAAACCCAGAATTCTTAGCCGCTAACCTAGCCAATTGCAAAGTGGCGTCTAGGGTGAAAGAATTAGCCAATTTGAGAGCATTGATTCTGTCCATAATCTCCTCATAAGGAGGAGAATCACTATCGACCGCCTTTACCAGCTCATCGAACCAGAAACACGCGGCTGTAGCGACAGGGACAATGCATGAAATTGGTTGTAGAAGGTAACCCTGCTGAACAAACATCTTTTTAAGTAAACCTTCTAATTTTTTATCCATAGGATCTTTGAAAGCACAACTATCTTCTATGGGTATAGTGGTGCGTTTGTTTAAAGTGGAAACCGCTCCCTCGACCTTGGGGACTGTCTGCCATAAGTCCTTTCTGGGGTCGACCATGGGAAACAATTTTTTAAATATGGGGGGAGGGACGAAAGGAATACCGGGCCTTTCCCATTCTTTATTTACAATGTCCGCCACCCGCTTGGGTATAGGAAAAGCTTCTGGGAGCCCCGGGACCTCTAGGAACTTGTCCATTTTACATAGTTTCTCTGGGATGACCAACTTGTCACAATCATCCAGAGTGGATAATACCTCCTTAAGCAGAATGCGGAGATGTTCCAACTTAAATTTAAACGTAATCACATCAGGTTCAGCTTGTTGAGAAATGTTCCCTGAATCAGTAATTTCTCCCTCAGACAAAACCTCCCTGGCCCCATCAGACTGGTTTAGGGGCCCTTCAGAACCATTATTATCAGCGTCGTCATGCTCTTCAGTATCTAAAACAGAGCAGTCGCGCTTACGCTGATAAGTGTGCATTTTGGCTAAAATGTTTTTGACAGAATTATCCATTACAGCCGTTAATTGTTGCATAGTAAGGAGTATTGGCGCGCTAGATGTACTAGGGGCCTCCTGAGTGGGCAAGACTCGTGTAGACGAAGGAGGGAATGATGCAGTACCATGCTTACTCCCCTCACTTGAGGAATCATCTTGGGCATCATTGTCATTGTCACATAAATCACATTTAATTAAATGAGAAGGAACTCTGGCTTCCCCACATTCAGAACACAGTCTATCTGGTAGTTCAGACATGTTAAACAGGCATAAACTTGATAACAAAGTACAAAAAACGTTTTAAAATAAAACCGTTACTGTCACTTTAAATTTTAAACTGAACACACTTTATTACTGCAATTGCGAAAAAATATGAAGGAATTGTTCAAAATTCACCAAAATTTCACCACAGTGTCTTAAAGCTTTAAAAGTATTGCACACCAAATTTGGAAGCTTTAACCCTTAAAATAACGGAACCGGAGCCGTTTTTAACTTTAACCCCTTTACAGTCCCTGGTATCTGCTTTGCTGAGACCCAACCAAGCCCAAAGGGGAATACGATACCAAATGACGCCTTCAGAAAGTCTTTTCTATGTATCAGAGCTCCTCACACATGCGACTGCATGTCATGCCTCTCAAAAACAAGTGCGCAACACCGGCGCGAAAATGAGGCTCTGCCTATGATTTGGGAAAGCCCCTAAAGAATAAGGTGTCTAAAACAGTGCCTGCCGATATAATCTTATCAAAATACCCAGATTAAATGATTCCTCAAGGCTAAATATGTGTTAATAATGAATCGATTTAGCCCAGAAAAAGTCTACAGTCTTAATAAGCCCTTGTGAAGCCCTTATTTACTATCTTAATAAACATGGCTTACCGGATCCCATAGGGAAAATGACAGCTTCCAGCATTACATCGTCTTGTTAGAATGTGTCATACCTCAAGCAGCAAGAGACTGCTCACTGTTCCCCCAACTGAAGTTAATTCCTCTCAACAGTCCTGTGTGGAACAGCCATGGATTTTAGTAACGGTTGCTAAAATCATTTTCCTCATACAAACAGAAATCTTCATCTCTTTTCTGTTTCTGAGTAAATAGTACATACCAGCACTATTTTACAATAACAAACTCTTGATTGAATAATAAAAACTACAGTTAAACACTAAAAAACTCTAAGCCATCTCCGTGGAGATGTTGCCTGTACAACGGCAAAGAGAATGACTGGGGTAGGCGGAGCCTAGGAGGGATCATGTGACCAGCTTTGCTGGGCTCTTTGCCATTTCCTGTTGGGGAAGAGAATATCCCACAAGTAAGGATGACGCCGTGGACCGGACACACCTATGTTGGAGAAATAGAATCTGCAAGCTAAGTAGTGTATTTCCTATTGAGCTGTTGTTTGCTACTATTAAAGGATCCAAGAGCGGTCCTATATATATTCTTCCCTTCTAATCCCCCGTTTCCCAGGGAACTCTGGTACCAAGTTCTCCAAAGGATGCTGGTGTTTCTTTTTCTTTATTATTTTATTTGGGGCTATCCTGCTGTAATGTATGTTAGTCTACAAAGAGGGAAGCTCTATTAGGTCTATCAATAATCTAAGATGTTAAGGATTCTATGTTAACCTGTTGAGGATGTTGATGTCATGAAGTATATATGATGTCATGAAGTATATATTTCCCATTTTATTGTCTAGAACTACCAGATACTCCATATTATAGCATAACCTTTGTCTGGTTATGTTCTGTGCTAACTAGACGTAGAGTACCATACTCCCTGGCTGCTGTATATGCTATGGACACATGAGGACCTATTATTTTCCTTTTAAGAGATCTGCTGTTGAAAACTAGGTCTAATGATTATCATTTGATCTGATGTGATATGTCCATGTTAAAGTATGTATATATATATATATAAAATGAGGTGCCGCTCATGGCCTATTATATTTCCTACTGTTTAGGACCTTATACTGTTTATAGTTATAGGACATGCCTATGTATTAAATGCACAAGACATGATGTATGTATTTAGGTATGTCGCCATGAAAACATGTGATACTGTTTAATTATGTTATTGCTACCTCAATAAAAAAAATATTGAAAAAAAAAATACTTGTTTAGTTTACTGGACTTTTTAGGATTGACTACGCAGATAGTCTCAAAGTCGTCCAAGGTAGCTAAAACCTCCTTAATTAACAAACGGAGGTGTACAAGTCAAAACCTGAAGAAACCAACTTCAGTATCAGATAAAGTTATTACACTGTCTGAGTCTGATATTTCCTCCTCAGATACTACCGAAGTATCTTCCTCTTCAAGCTTCGGGAAAGAAAACTTTCGGAATAGCCACTACTGTATCAGAAACCTTTAAAGGGACACAAGTCAAATTAAATTTTCATTATTCAGATACAGCATGTAATTTTAAATAACTTTCCAATTTACTTCCATTAAAAAAAATGTGCAGAGTCTTTTATATTTACACTTTTTGAGTCACCAGTTTTTACTGAGCATGTGCAGGAATTCACTGACTATACGTATATGCATTTGTGATTAGCCGATTGCTATCACATGGTACAGGGGGAGTGGAAATATACATAACTTTGAAATTTGTTAGAAAAAAAATCTACTACTCATTTGTATTGTCTTGTTATCTTGCATTTGTTGATTATGCACATCTGTGTTTACTTGTCCTTTAAAGGGACAGTCTACACCAGAATTTTTATTGTTTTAAAAGATAGATAATCCCTTTATTACCCATTCCCCAGTTTTGCATAACCAACACAGTTATAATAATATACTTTTAACCTCTGTGATTATCTTGTATCTAAGCCTCTGCAAACTGCCCCTTTTTTCAGTTCTTTTGACAGACTTGCAGTCTAGCCAATCAGTGCCTGCTCCCAGATAATGTCACGTGCACGAGCACAGTGTTATCTATATAAAATATGTGAACTAACACCCTCTAGTAGTGAAAAACGGTTAAAATGCAATCTTAAAAGAGGTGGGCTTCAAGGTCTAAGAAATTAGCATATGAACCTCCTAGGTTAAGCTTTCAACTAAGAATACCAAGAGAACAACGCAAAATTGGTGATAAAAGTAAATTAAAAAAATGTTTAAAATTACATGCTCTATCTGAATCATGAAAGTTTATTTTGGCCTAGACTGTCCCTTTAATTGAATACATTTCCTCTTACATTATCCCTGCAGCATGGGAAAAGCAGACAATGCCTCAGATACTGCGAATTACATTAGAGAAGCGATGTCTTGCAAGGTAACTCCACGTGGAGTATGAGAGGAAGCGCAGGGCACTGCATGTGTGGACGATAACATTTTTTGGGACACTTGAGGAAAAAGATGCGGCATATATTGAACATTGTCATTAGACTCCTGAACAACATCCGCCTTACAAGAAGTTGGCTCAGAAAAGTCTATCCCTATTTTTTTTAAATACTCTCACCACATGAGAAACAGAAAGGGATTGGTGAATACGAAAAGAGTCTGGACACTGTCTCACCCTTTTGGCCTATCAAACTAGACTAAGATCTCTCTGCTTAGTCGATAAGGAGAAGCAATTATTGGAATTTAAGAGAGGTGCTGTAACAGCTGAGGGTTATTTGCTTAATTAGTATAGAAATTTATAAAAAGGTATTAATTACCCTGTATCACATATAAAATTTAACATAACCCAAAGAGATTTTTCTATGTATAATAAACCACAATTTACAAGTAAAACATTAAATGAATATTTAATCAATATATGGTACAAGAAATAAAAAATAATAAATAATAATAATTAACAGGTTGTGGCCACAACCGTATTTGCGTTTATATAAAAACAATATCCAGTCTTAGATAAAAAGACAATGCTGATCTATGCTGATCTTGATCCTGAATATAAATTCTAATCTGAAAGCTAATCTGAAAGCTGTGTCTAATATTAACTAACGTGCAGTTTCAAAAAGTGCAATGTGTTACATATAAATTTCCCTCTGATAGACAAATAAATAGAAATAGGAATAGTGCATTACTAAAGGTATCAAAAAATATCAAAAAATTATATCGATCCGTTTCAAAAGTGTCCGTATGTTAATCCTGATTTGTAACGAAATATAGAATGTATCAGTGCATATATAAAGTCATAAATATTAATATAGATGTAGAAATCTTCAGAATGGATGTCGGCAAATGTCAAAAGTTCTGAGTAAAGATTATAAAGTGCGGTTCTTACACCCGTGAAAAAAGGTAGATGGATATCTTATTGATTGTGTAGTATACAGCTACGTATGTGATAGTAGCTAATTATACTAATGTTGTAATCCAGAGGTAAAAGTGACTGCCTTATGAGATCGTAAATATTCAGTGTTATATGCAAATCTTCAGCTGATAGACAGACTTACCTGGCTGTGCTCCCTGGCCGGCGTTCCTGCTTTGCACGGCGGAAGTACTCACAGCTGCTTCACTGTCTGTTGCAGCCCGCTCCTATTGTTGCTCCATTGGTATATATGTTGGCGGAACAGACCGCTGGATCCTTTATGTCCTCCTGGATTCTATCAATAGAAATAGGTCAGTAGATGATGATCAGATAACTCCACAGATGACTTTCTACGCGTTTCAGCACTATACGTGCCTTTATCAAGATGATTTCCATGGAGTGAGGTTATACCTTTTAAATGTTTTTCAGTGCCCGTATGTAAGACCCGTATGTTAACATTGGGTCCTAAAGGTAGTTGGCTATGACTGTTGATACACGGATTTGCTCAAAAATCTTAAGTATAAGAAATATATAATGACAGATGGTATGCACAAAAATCTAATTATCTGGTCAGTGTTTCTATTATACTGGTATGATACTTTAATCTTTCATTAGGATAATTAAATACTAAATTTATTATATATTAAAAAGTGATACATGAGTAATTATTAATTTATTTCGAGAACATGTTTTAAAGATTATAGTCATGAACCTACTATTTAATTATTTTAAGAGTACATAATATCGGGTATATGTATATATGTACCTTAATAGGATACCTTAATGTTGTTACTTAATGTGGATCAAATAAATCACTTACTAAAAAGCCTATTTAATAAATTTCATATAAAAGTTTATATCTAAAAGAAATTTCTCAAAAAAATCTAATTAGATCCATACATAAATGAAATCGGTTAACCTTCTTATAGAACCTGATTTGGGAGAGTGATATAGTTAAGTATATGTACAAAAAACTGATCATATATATAAAAAAATTGATCATATATATATAAAAAAATTGATTATATATATAAAAATTGATTATATACATAAAAAATTAAAAATTAAAAATAATTTTGAAAAACATTTGAAAGGTAAGGGAAATTAAAAATAGCGGTGGACTTCCATACAGAATTGTTTGGGAGATAAATCTATACTTCATGATAAAATAAATATATATTTCATAAAAAAAGAGAAATATATGTATTTCATAAAAAAATATATACTTCATAAAAAAGGGTTAAAGGAACAGTCAAGTATAAATTAAACTTTCATTATTCAGATAGGACTTTTAATTTTAATTGACTTTCCAATTTACTTTTATCATCAAATTTGCTTTTTTCTCTTGGTATTCTTAGTTTAAACTAAACATAGGTAGGCTCATATGCTAATTTCTAAGCCTTTGAGGGCTGCCTCTTATAACATGCTTTTTAAATCTCTTTTCAACACAAAGAGACAAAGTACATGTGGGCTATATAGATAACACTGTGTTCAGGCACAGAAAGTTATTTAAGATCTAGCACAATACAATGCTAAATTTAAGATAATAGATCATAAACAGTCACAGTCATGTGATCAGGGGGCTGGAAGAAGGTTCCTAGATACAAGGTAATCACAAAGGTAAAAAGTACATTAATATAACTGTGTTGGTTATGCAAAACTGGGGAATGAGTAATAAAGGGACTATCTATCTTTTAAAACAATAACAATTCTATGGTTGACTGTCCCTTTAAGGTCTAGTTCTGCATTTAACCCTCCAGGGATAAGGGAAGCAAAATTTAGAATCAATTCTGCTTCAGTCTGTAATAATTTCAGTGTTAGGTTACCCCCTCTTTTTGAGGATATTTTTCTAAGTCCCCAATATAATAATCCTTTGGTATCTTGAGTGTGTTCCTTCTTAAAGTGAAGAGATAATTGGTGGTCTTCAAATCCTCTTTCAATATTATTTAAATGTTGTCTTATTCTGTCTTTGAGGGGTTGTCCCGTTTGACCTAAATATTGTCTCTTGCATGGGCATTGGATTAGATAGACCACATTAGTGTTTTAATTTAATTTAATTTAAATTCTGAATTGGTTGATTCTACCAATTTACATCTCTTACTGAACTTACACGCCTTACATTTATGACATGGATAAAAACCTTCAAGGGTATTGCCCAGTACATCTCGGTTTTGTTTTCCCTTGGTGTATTCACGTGGGGCTAGTATAGATTTAAGATTTTTAGATTTTCTATAGATCATTTTTGGCTTAAATTGTGTAATTTCACTTAATAGAGGATCTTTTTGAACATAATGCCAATGTTTATACAAGATTTTTTTAACAATTCTAATATCAGAATTGTATTGGGTAATGAATGCAGTTTCGTGAGATGTTTGTTGTTTTTGGGGAACTTTTTTCTCTTTCAATAATAGACATTCTCTGTCCACTGATAGTGCAGTTTTTTGTGATTCTATTATAAGTTCTTTGTCATATCCCCTCTCAATAAATTTCTTCTCTAAAACTAGTGATTGTGTTTTGTAATCCTCAACATCTGAACAATTTTTTCTGAGCCTCAGAAACTGACTTTTCGGAATATTTAGTTTCCATAGGTCATTATGGCAACTGTTAAAATGTAAATAATTGTTCGAATCCACCGGTTTGAAAAAGGTTTTGGTTTTAATCTGATTGTTGACAATTTCAACTGTTATGTCTAGATAATTAATTAATTTCGTATTATATTCATATGTAAAAGATAAACCCCATCTGTTATGATTCAGATCTTCCATAAATATATTTCATAAATCTATTCCCCCAGTCCATATAAAAAGAGATTGTCTATGTATCTCTTGAAGAGTACGAGGTTTGCGCTCCAGGGGGTGTCTAAAATGGTCTCTTGTTCAAATAGTCCCATAAATAAATTAGCGTAACTGGGTGCAAACCTCTCCCAGATCAGGTTCTATAAGAAGGTTAACCGATTTCATTTATGTATGGATCTAATCAGATTTTTTGAGAAATTTCTTTTAGATATAAACTTTTATAAGAAATTTATTAAATAGGCTTTTTAGCAAGTGATTTATTTGATCCACATTAAGTAACAACATTAAGGTATCCTATTAAGGTACATATATACATATACCCGATATTATGTACTTTTAAAATAATTAAATAGTAGGTTCATGACTATAATTTTTAAAACATGTCTCGAAATAAGTTAATAATTACTCATGTATCACTTTTTAATATATATATATATATATATATATATATATATATATATATATGTATAATAAATTTAGTATTTAATTATCCTAATGAAAGATTAAAGTATCATACCAGTATAATAGAAACACTGACCAGATAATTAGATTTTTGTGCATACCATCTGTCATTATATATTTCTTATACTTAAGATTTTTGAGCAAATCCGTGTATCAACAGTCATAGCCAACTACCTTTAGGACCCAATGTTCACATACGGGTCTTACATACGGGCACTGAAAAACATTTAAAAGGTATAACCTCACTCCATGGAAATCATCTTGATAAAGGCACGTATAGTGCTGAAACGCGTAGAAAGTCACCTGTGGAGTTATCTGATCATCATCTACTGACCTATTTCTATCGATAGAATCCAGGAGGACATAAAGGATCCAGCGGTCTGTTCCGCCAACATATATACCAAGGGAGCAACAATAGGAGCGGGCTGCAACAGACAGTGAAGCAGCTATGAGTACTTCCGCTGTGCACAGCATTAACGCCGGCCAGGGAGCACAGCCAGGTAAGTCTGTCTATCAGCTGAAGATTTGCATATAACACTGAATATTTACGATATCATAAGGCAGTCACTTTTACCTCTGGATTACAACATTAGTATAATTAGCTACTATCACATACGTAGCTGTATACTACACAATCAATAAGATATCCATCTACCTTTTTTCACGGGTGTAAGAACCGCACTTTATAATCTTTACTCAGAACTTTTGACATTTGTCGACATCCATTCTGAAGATTTCTACATCTATATTAATATTTATGACTTTATATATGCACTGATACATTCTATATTTCGTTACAAATCAGGATTAACATACGGACACTTTTGAAACGGATCGATATAATTTTTTGTTATTTTTTGATACCTTTAGTAATGCACTATTCCTATTTCTATTTATTTGTCTATCAGAGGGAAATTTATATGTAACACATTGTACTTTTTGAAACTGCACGTTAGTTAATATTAGACACAGCTTTCAGATTAGAATTTATATTCAGAATCAAGATCAGCATAGATCAGCATTGTCTTTTTATCTAAGACTGGATATTGTTTTTATATAAACGCAAATACGGTTGTGGCCACAACCTGTAAATTATTATTATTTATTATTTTTTATTTCTTGTACCATATATTGATTAAATATTCATTTAATGTTTTACTTGTAAATTGTGGTTTATTATACATATAATATTTAACATAACCCAAAGAGATTTTTCTATGTGATACAGGGTAATTAATACCTTTTTATAAATTTCTATACTAATTAAGCAAATAACCCTCAGCTGTTACAGCGCCTCTCTTAAATTCCAATAATTGCTTCTCCTTATCGACTAAGCAGAGAGATCTTAGTCTAGTTTGATAGGCCAAGAGGGTGAGACAGTGTCCAGACTCTTTTCGTATTGATCAGTGTGACAGACCCTTCTGTCAGGACTGAAGGAGTTAATTGTGTTTAGCTAAGAAACTAATTTCTAAAGACAGAGTTGCTGGCTCCAGCTATAATCTAATTAGTGCTAAGCATTCTATTGTTTGATCACCTCCAGAGAGAAAACGCCTAAGTGATAAGAAGGGCCAAGAGTGTCTTGTGGTTGAAGTGTTTAAGTAATATAATTCTATTGTATCATGTCAAAGGGCTTGTTCCCTCCATGTAATGTACAACAGTCTTTCAACCCCCATCTGGGGGGGGGGGGTGTCAAACCTGTATAAATACTAGGCATCTAGCCTTTAATAAATGTCATTCTGTTTTAAACCTGAAAACTGGCTGGATTGTGAATTGCTGATTCCCTATGCAGGACATTGTTCATCTGATATTAACCTTGGTACTCTGTTGGTACCGTAACATTGGTGGCAAGCGACGGAATGAACCTTATTGCCCAGAAGAGCAACTACACAAGCCAGTAACCTCAGGAAGAGGGGGATTATTACAATACTGACTAAGATGGAAAGAGTACCAGGGACAGAAGGAACCAATGGGCCCAGCATAGCAGACAGAACCCCTGAAGAAGCAAGCTTTGATCGGGCGGTTAAAATAAGACTGGCATATTATGGCCCCAACCCATCTGCGGAAATTATCGACCGGGTCCTAGCAGCTGTGGAGGCCAACCTTCGCCAAAGCGGCGCTGCAGCAGCCCAAGTCACAGCAACCCCAGTGGAAAAGAGAAAAGTAAATTTTGCAGCTTTTAAAAACTTCCTGGAAATAGAAGGAGAGATTGATGGGTACCTTGCGGATTTTGAGAGGCAATGTGCACTACACAAGGTACCCGCAGAGGACTGGGTCATGATATTATCCGGAAAATTATCCGGCCGGGCCAGTGAGGCTTTTCGGGCCATTCCAGATGAGGAAGTCGGGGATTATAATACTGTAAAAGAGGCTCTGCTCTCCAGGTATGCGGTTACACCGGAGGCATACCGGAGGCGGTTCAGAGACACTGTTAAATTAGCTGGAGATTCCTACCTTGAGTGGGCATGTAAGGTACACCGCACAGCAGCTCACTGGATAGCGGGGTGCCAAGCCGTGTCTGGGGAAGAGGTGCTGCAGCTATTCCTGTTGGAACATTGCTTCGACAAGTTACCCGCAGGAGTTCGAGAGTGGGTTCGGGACCGTAAACCCTCCACCCTGCATGAAGCGGCTCGCTTGGCAGATGAGTATATGGATGCCCGCAAACTGGACACTGCTACCACTAAGCCCCCTGCTAGAGTGGAGTACAGACCCCCAGTCACCCCAGCAGCTGCCAGTTACCAACCCCCGGTGCACCGCTATACCACACGGCCTCTGGCCATGAACTACCCTCAGAGAGCCCAGTTCAATTCGCAGGGCTACTCACAACCGATTCGGTGCTTTGGATGTAAGCAACTAGGGCACAAAAGACCAGAGTGTCCCCTAAATGCAGCAAACCAAGCACAGTCCTGGAGAAGACCCGCCGGCGGAATCCCACGTAACTCTCAGCCTGCGGCCCACTACGTAGAGGCGCAAGAATGCTGGAGCATCCTACATGAGGCAGACCTTGTGCAAGCTGCCCACCGGAATAACCGGCAACTGGTTAAAGTGAATGGGAAGAAGGTCAGTGGTCTACGGGATACTGGTGCTACCATGACCTTGCTTCAAAAGAACTTGGTGTCTGAGAAACAGTACACTGGATACACTGTGGCTGTGAGGGTAGCAGGGGGCGATGTGTTCAGCCTACCTGTTGCCAGGGTACATTTGGATTGGGGAGTGGGCGCTAGACCTGTGAATGTGGGGGTCAAGAAGGACTTACCTGCTGATGTTCTTCTTGGAAATGACTTGGCTCCCCTTGTTTCTGCCTATGCTCCCATGGGTCCCGCTGATGTTAACTCTGTGACTACCCGTGCCCAGATCCGTGCAGCAGAGACTGACCCACCTGCTGCTAAGCCCCAGGACGCTGAGCTCAGTAAATCTCTATCCGCTATTGATATGTGGAGGTCCCGTTACAATGCGCTGATGAAGGAGAAGAGGAGCGCAGAGGAAAAAGCACGTTTAGAACGTGAATCTCTGCTAGACAAGCTGCACCGACAGACTGCAGAAAACACCAGCTTGAGAGTGGGACATGAAACCTTAAAGACAAACTTAGCGACACTTGAGGAGAAGCTGACGCTGGCTCATAGTGAGGTGCAGCAACTCAAGGGCACCCTATGTCAGTATGAAGGGATTGTGGATACCTATAAAGAGCAGGTACAGAAAACTCGTAAAGAAGCTGATGGGATTTTGAAGGACTGTTTAGCCCTAGTCTGGGCACTGAGGAAGTTGAACCCTTCTTTGTATGGACAGGAATTCTCTCTCATAACGGGAATACAGATGGATTGTCCTGGCAAACTGACATGCCTACCACCTCCTAGTCCGGTCATCCCCAGGTTGACCCGCCAAAGGGTCAAGCCGGGTCTGCCGGAGTGTTCCACAAGGGGGGAGATATGTGACAGACCCTTCTGTCAGGACTGAAGGAGTTAATTGTGTTTAGCTAAGAAACTAATTTCTAAAGACAGAGTTGCTGGCTCCAGCTATAATCTAATTAGTGCTAAGCATTCTATTGTTTGATCACCTCCAGAGAGAAAACGCCTAAGTGATAAGAAGGGCCAAGAGTGTCTTGTGGTTGAAGTGTTTAAGTAATATAATTCTATTGTATCATGTCAAAGGGCTTGTTCCCTCCATGTAATGTACAACAGTCTTTCAACCCCCATCTGGGGGGGGGGGGGTGTCAAACCTGTATAAATACTAGGCATCTAGCCTTTAATAAATGTCATTCTGTTTTAAACCTGAAAACTGGCTGGGTTGTGAATTGCTGATTCCCTATGCAGGACATTGTTCATCTGATATTAACCTTGGTACACTGTTGGTACCGTAACAATCAGTATTTTTATCTCTCATTGTCTGTTGACATAGTCTCTAAAGTTACCAATAATGGATATTTTTAACCTCAGAGAGGATATACTAGGAAGCATGGGCATGCAACCTAGTTCAATCCAAGATAATTTCCCTAGCAATAATGGAGAACTAATGGATAAATTAGAATAATCCTTAATAAAGGAGATTAAACTTAAAGCAGAATTAACATTTACACAGAAATATATTGATAAAGACATGGTACCTAGGGGCTTAAGATTGAAAAAGAATTGCACATTTACTTTAGAAGAAGACTTAAATAAAGAATGGTATGAAACATTAGAGAAAGCATCATTAGGTCTGCTTAAAATATTGATTAAATCCAGAAATAGAGCCCTAGAGAGTATAGGGAAGAATATTAATGATTATAAAGAAAAGTTGATGAACCATATGGAATATCAAAGAATTAAAGAAAGGCAAAAATAAATAATAACTAATATCACAAATGTGAGAAATAATGTTTTAGAAACCAAATGGAAGAAATTTAAAAGGGATGAACAAGATTACTCTGAATCAATTATAGAAATGAACACACACAATAATACTGAAAATAGTAGAGAAGTCAGTGAAAATACCAAAATAGATATCTTATTTAAGAAAACTAACAAAAATAATTCAAGGGCCTCTGAACAAAACAATTCTAATAATTCCAATTGGAGAAATCAAAGGAATCCACCACAACTGAGATCAAATGATAACTATAATTATCATTATGAAAATAATACTAATTATCAAAATAGAGATTATAGACAATTAAGATATGATAGGTCCTATAACAAACCAACCTATCATAATAATGATTATAGAGAACAAAGAACATATTATAATGGCTATAGGAATTCCGAAAGAAATTGGGTTAGAAACAATTACTATGACAGGAGATATCAAAACTCCAGTTGGAAATCATATGATAATATCCCCCCATTTAGAAGACAACAGTACAATATAAGAAGGGACACAAATGATTATAGAAATTCCAATACATCCACAAAAGAGGGAACAATCACTAAAAACAAACAACATGCCCCTCCCCCACCAGTCGAATTAGAAAATAGATATAGATTATTTGAAGATAATAATGAAGAATATGGCAATTCAAACACTTTTTTAGGCAAAGGCCCAGCTGCAGAGGGCACCTCATGGGGCACAAATATGGATCAACCTCTAGAAAAGGAATGGGTCCAAAAAGGCAAAAGAAGACTAGAGGAAAGAGAGGGCGAGGAAAACAGACTGGAAAAAAGGTGGAAATAGTAAATACTGCAGGTATTTTTAATCTTAGCAAATTGACCCTAAATAAAGAACAAGAAACAGTCTTAAGTAAAGGACTATCATTCGCACCTACCAGTAAACTGAATAAATTCAATACACTCATTAATATCCATCAATACGTAAGAAAACTCACCCTTAAAAGATATTTTATAAAGAATCCAATAGAAAATCAGAATGTGAATAGATCAAGTGGTATGGCAATTAATTCAACAAGAGAAATCTACACACATACAGAATTAAAAGCAAAATCAAATTTCTATCCGACCCAAGAAAAAGGGAAAGATATAGAATTATTTGAAAAGGCAGTTAAAGGCGACATCTATAAATATACCACCAAAAATCGAACCAAATATAATCTTACCAAAAAAGAAAATCAGGTAATAACAGAATTAAAAAACAATCCAGACATCATAATTAAAATGGCCGACAAGGGAGGAGGAGTAGTACTCCTAGATACCTCAGACTACTTGGAGGAAGCCCATAGACTTCTAGACGACAAAAAAACATACAAAAAATTAGAATCTAATCCAGTTAAAGATATGATGATAAATCTAGATGGAATAATATTTGCAGCCAGAAAAGAGAATATATTGAATGAAAAAGAATTACAATTTCTAAAACAGACCACCCCTGTCACTCCAATATTTTATTATCTACCAAAAATCGACAAATCCCTCACCAAACCCCCTGGCAGACCTATAATTTCTGGAATCAATTCACTTACATCCAACCTTTCCCAATATGTTGTCTCCTTATGTAAAAAAAACTTCCGACACATTTAAAAGATTCAACTGATTTCCTTAATACTCTTAAAGAAATAGATTGGAATGAGAACCTCCTACTTGTAACTTGCGATGTAAGTTCTCTATATACAAACATCCAACATAATCTAGGACTCAATGCTATTAAATATTTTTTGCACAATGATGAGAATATACCCATTCCCCAAGCAGATTTTATCTTACAGTGTATAGATTTTATATTAAATAATAATTATTTTAATTTCAACGGACAATATTTTTTACAAAAGAAGGGAACAGCGATGGGTACGAAGTTTGCGCCCAGTTACCCTAATTTATTTATGGGACTATTTGAACAAGAGACCATTTTAGACACCCCCTGGAGCGCAAACCTCGTACTCTTCAAGAGATACATAGGCAATCTCTTTTTTTATATGAACTGGGGGAATAGATTTATTAAATATATTTATGGAAGATCTGAATCATAACAGATGGGGTTTATCTTTTACATATGAATATAATACGAAATTAATTATATAGACATAACAGTTGAAATTGTCAACAATCAGATTAAAACCAAAACCTTTTTCAAATCGGTGGATTCGAACAATTATGTACATTTTAACAGTTGCCATAATGACCTATGGAAACTAAATATTCCGAAAAGTCAGTTTCTGAGGCTCAGAAAAAATTGTTCAGATGTTGAGGATTACAAAACACAATCACTAGTTTTAGAGAAGAAATTTATTGAGAGGGGATATGACAAAGAACTTATAAAAGAATCACAAAAAACTGCACTATCAGTGGACAGAGAATGTCTATTATTGAAAGAGAAAAAAGTTCCCCAAAAACAACAAACATCTCACGAAACTGCATTCATTACCAAATACAATTCTGATTTTAGAATTGTTAAAAAAATCTTGTATAAACATTGGCATTATGTTCAAAAAGATCCTCTATTAAGTGAAATTACACAATTTAAGCCAAAAATTATCTATAGAAAATCTAAAAATCTTAAATCTATACTAGCCCCACGTGAATACACCAAGGGAAAACAAAACCGAGATGTACTGGGCAATACCCTTGAAGGTTTTTATCCATGTCATAAATGTAAGGCGTGTAAGTTCAGTAAGAGATGTAAATTGGTAGAATCAACCAATTCAGAATTTAAATTAAAAATTAAGGAGATTATTAAATGTACAGACACTAATGTGGTCTATCTAATCCAATGCCCATGCAAGAGACAATATTTAGGTCAAACGGGACAACCCCTCAAAGACAGAATAAGACAACATTTAAATAATATTGAAAGAGGATTTGAAGACCACCAATTATCTCTTCACTTTAAGAAAGAACACAATCAAGATACCAAAGGATTATTATATTGGGGACTTAGAAAAATATCCTCAAAAAGAGGGGGTAACCTAACACTGAAATTATTACAGACTGAAGCAGAATTGATTCTAAATTTTGCTTCCCTTATCCCTGGAGGGTTAAATGCAGAACTAGACCTTAACCCTTTTTTATGAAGTATATATTTTTTATGAAATACATATATTTCTCTTTTTTATGAAATATATATTTATTTTATCATGAAGTATAGATTTATCTCCCAAACAATTCTGTATGGAAGTCCACCGCTATTTATAATTTCCCTTACCTTTCAAATGTTTTTTAAAATTATTTTTTAATTTTTTATGTATGTAATCAATTTTTATATGTATAATCAATTTTTATATATATATAATCAATTTTTTATATATATATATGATCAATTTTTTTATATATATGATCAGTTTTTTGTATATATACTTAACTATATCACTCTCCCAAATCAGGTTCTATAAGAAGGTTAACCAATTTCATTTATGTATGGATCTAATTAGATTTTTTGAGAAATTTCTTTTAGATATAAACTTTTATATGAAATTCATTAAATAGGCTTTTTAGTAAGTGATTTATTTGATCCACATTAAGTAACAACATTAAGGTATCCTATTAAGGTACATATATACATATACCCGATATTATGTACTTTTAAAATAATTAAATAGTAGGTTCATGACTATAATATTTAAAACATGTCTCGAAATAAGTTAATAATTGCTCATGTATCACTTTTTAATATATATATATATATATATATATATATATATATATATATATATATATATATATATATATGTGTAATAAATTTAGTATTTAATTATCCTAATGAAAGATTAAAGTATCATACCAGTATAATAGAAACACTGACCAGATAATTAGATTTTTGTGCATACCATCTGTCATTATATATTTCTTATACTTAAGATTTTTGAGCAAATCCGTGTATCAACAGTCATAGACAACTACCTTTAGGACCCAATGTTCGCATACGGGTCTTACATACGGGCACTGAAAAACATTTAAAAGGTATAACCTCACTCCATGGAAATCATCTTGATAAAGGCACGTATAGTGCTGAAACGCGTAAAAAGTAATCTGTGGAGTTATCCGATCATCATCTACTGACGATAGAATCCAGGAGGACAAAGGATCCAGCAGTCTGTTCCGCCAACATTTTTACCAAGGGAGCAACAATAGGAGCGGGCTGCAACAGACAGTGAAGCAGCTGTGAGTACTTCCGCCGTACACAGCATTAACGCCGGCCAGGGAGCACAGCCAGGTAAGTCTGTCTATCAGCTGAAGATTTGCATATAACACTGAATATTTACGATCTCATAAAGCAGTCACTTTTACCACTGGATTACAACATTAGTATACTGATACATTCTATATTTTGTTACAAATCAGGATTAACATACGAACACTTTTGAAACGGATCGATATAATTTTTTTATATTTTATGATACCTTTAGTAATGCACTATTCCTATTTCTATTTATTTGTCTATCAGAGGGAAATTTATATGTAACACATTGCACTTTTTGAAACTGCACGTTAGTTAATATTAGACACAGCTTTCAGATTAGCTTTCAGATTAGAATTTATATTCAGGATCAAGATCAGCATAGATCAGCATTGTCTTTTTATCTAAGACTGGATATTGTTTTTATATAAACGCAAATACGGTTGTGGCCACAACCTGTTAATTATTATTATTTATTATTTTTTATTTCTTGTACCATATATTGATTAAATATTCATTTAATGTTTTTACTTGTAAATTGTGGTTTATTATACATATAATATTTAACATAACCCAAAGAGATTTTTCTATGTGATACAGGGTAATTAATACCTTTTTATAAATTTCTATACTAATTAAGCAAATAACTCTCAGCTGTTACAGCGCCTCTCTTAAATTCCAAGAAAGGGATTGGTGGTTCCATATTGGTATCAAAACATAAAGAACAAGAGACACTATGCAGGACCTCTTGGTCCATACTGACTCACAATGGATGAATTAATCAAATAAAAGTCTTACATCTTTTAATAGAAATTAACACAGAATAAACGGTACTGTCTCTTTAAATTTTAAAAAGTAATTTTTTATATTTTGTACAAAAAATAGGGTAAATTGGTACACAAATATTGTAGAACCCTACTACCCCTCAGTTAAACCTTGCTGAGGTTCCCATTTTGCTTTCTGACACCAGATAGATTCCCTCAGAAAAAGTAGCGCTGTCCGGTCCTAACGCATGTTTAAACACTGAGGGCTCAATTTATAATAGCAAACTGTCTGATCCTTCCGATAAGAGGAAGTGTTAGGAAGTGTAAAGGACGTGGTGCGCAACCCAAATTGGCGCCACACATAGCTCCGCCCATCGCGGGCGTTTCCAAAGACAATCTCCCGGTCGCCATTTTAATGCTTAAAGTTAAGTCACTGGGAGATATGATCTGCATAGCCTGGAAGTAACAGAGTCCTCAGTTTCTAGACTGCTGCTTAGCCCTGTGAACAGTGAAACATCACCTCTAATAAGCCTGTCTCCTCAGTCCCAGTGATATAAGCCCCCGGGAGCAGTGAAAACTCACAATTAACTCTCACAAAGTAGGCTGATCCTGTGACTCGTGACGTCATTCCATGGGATGGACTAACCTCCTAGTATTGCTCTACATTCACGCTGTGTTATGCATTTGTTGCCATAGGTTAGCAACACCGACTCCCCTCTGACTGACTGGATCACTGCTCCAACAGAGATTGTTATTGAAACTTTCAAAAAGGTGACACATATACGACTGATGAAACGGCCACCAGCCAAGAAACGCGTTGCTGTTGTTTTTAGTTTGTTTTAATAAATTATCTTTTATACCTTGCGCTGTGTACTGTGACTTATCATCACTACAACCATTATCCATTATCCATGCCAGCTAGTCCAATCTAGCTATTTACATCGGCCCTTGATACAAGGATCTATACAAGTTTTCTCCGGAGGAGTCGACTTACTGATTGGACGAATCCCTCTGACGTAAACAGCCCCAGCGTGTCTGTCGGGCGACTCTTAACAGTCCCGACCTGCTACTACAGGCACTTTGAACGTGCCGCCTTGCTTGTGAGTAGTTCAGTATTTTGGGGGGAGGTTTTCTATCTATCCCTCTGGCTATCCATACGATACTGTTTTATGTTTGGCGCCTCTCCTCTTTTGTCTCCACACATATACACCGCAGACATAATCGGCAAGGGACGTCATCAAGCAACAGACGTCTAGGAAAGTCAGACCACAGGCAGGTTACTTCATCTGTACTGTGTCCCAAAGGGGTTTAGTTGCAGCGTCAATTCTTACTGCAATCGCTTCCAGAAGCGTAGAGTACAAAAACATCAATTGGAATTACGGTATCGCAGATATACACATTCTTGCATACACCTAGGGGCCATACATCGGCACCTGGGATATTTTGTGACCGATTCCACCAAAGAGTTAAAAGTAGCAGCAAGAGTAGAAAGAACAGTCCTTTACCATAATGGGACACTATTAAGTGTCTAACATGTGAAAAGAGTGCACATCATTCCAACGCACGTTTCACCCCACCAACAACTTGTGCAAACCGGGGCCTCATCAGGGCATATATTTTTACCCAAAATGTTCCACCTTTTATAACACCTTGATGGAATTACAGGTTGATTAAATACCTGCTAAATAAGGTGGACAATTCCACCTTTAGTATTTTTCATACTAGATCAGCAATGACTTCCAACTGTTTTACAATATGTTAAATAGTAGACTGGCATAATCATGCTACGATAATATATATATATATATAGATATATATATATATATATATATATATATATATATATATATATATATATATATATATATATATATATATATATACACACCCGGCCCATATTTAAATTTAAGCTCTAGGCAGTATTTAATTACATATTCTAACCATTTCTATAAACATGGGGAAAGAAACAAACCTTTTTAAAGAAATTATGCAAATTCAAACTTGTCATTTAACCCCTTAATGACCGAGGACGTACGCCACACGTCCTCAGAAAAAAGGCAGTTAACGCCTGAGGACGTGTGGCGTACGTCCTCGGTTTGGAAAGCAGCTGGAAGCGATCCTCATCGCTTCCAGCTGCTTTCCGGTTATTGTAGGATGCCTCAATATCGAGGCATCCTGCAATAACAATTTGTACCCCTCCGGTGCAGAGAGAGCCACTCTGTGGCCCTCTCTACACCAGCCATCGATGGCCGCAATCGTTGGTGGGTGGGAGCTGCAGTGGGAGGCGGGTGGGCGGCCATCGATGCCTTCAGATACACAGAGGGGGGCGGGATCGGGGGCGGGAGAGTCAGGGGCGCGCACAGACACGCGCGCGTGCACGTGGGATCGGTGGGCGGGCGCGTGCACGGGAGGGAGCGGGTGGGAACCGCTTACACTACAGAAATAATTATGTAGTAAGTGGGAGGAAGAGGGGGAGTAAATGCCCCCAAAAACTAATCTAAGGGATCTGGGAGGGGGTGGGGGTAGGGGTTGGTCGTGGGGAAGCTACACTACAGCAAAATGAAAAAAAAAAAAATACAAAAAGAGGAAAAAATATTGTTAACTGGGTACTGGCAGACAGCTGCCAGTACCCAAGATGGCCCCCAATAAGGCAGGGGGGGGGGGGGTTAGAGAGCTGTTTTTGGGGGGGATCAGGGAGGTTGGGGGCTAAGGGGGGATCCTACAAAGTAGCATATGTAAATATGCTAAAGATGTATTTAAAAAAAAAAACTTTTATTTTAGTACTGGCAGACTTTCTGCCAGTACTTAAGATGGCGGGGACAATTGTGGGGTGGGGGAGGGAAGGGAGCTGTTTGGGAGATATCAGGGGGTCTGATGTGTCAGGTGGGAGGCGGATCTCTACACTAAAGCTAAAATTAACCCCGCAAGCTCCCTACAAACTACCTAATTAACCCCTTGACTGCTAGCCATAATACATGTGTGATGCGCAGCAGCACTTTGCGGCCTTCTAATTACCAAAAAGCAACCCCAAAGTCATATATGTCTGCTATTTCTGAACAAAGGGGATCCCAGAGAAGCATTTACAACTATTTGTGCCATAATTGCACATGCTGTTTGTAAATAATTTCAGTGAGAAACCTAAAATTGTGAAAAATTTAGCGTTTTTTTTAATTTGATTGCATTTGGCGGTGAAATGGTGGCATGAAATATACCAAAATGGGCCTAGATCAATACTTGGGGTTGTCTACTACACTACACTGAAGCTAAAATTAACCCTAGAAGCTCCCTACATGCTCCCTAATTAACCCCTTCACTGCTGGGCATAATACACGTGTGGTGCGCAGTTGCATTTAGCAGCCTTCTAATTAGTAAAAAGCAAAACCAAAGCCATATATGTCTGCTATTTATGAACAAAGGGGATCCCAGAGAAGCATTTACAACCATGTATGCTATAATTGCATAAGTTTTTTGTAAATAATTTCAGTGAGAAACCTAAAGTTTGTGAAAAAAATTGTGAAAAAGTGAACATTTTTTTTTATTTGATCGCATTTGGCGGTGAAATGGTGGCATGAAATATACCAAAATGGGCCTAGATCAATACTTTGGGATGTCTTCTAAAAAAAAAATATATACATGTCAAGGGATATTCAGGGATTCCTGAAAGATATCAGTGTTCCAATGTAACTAGCGCTAATTTTGAAAAAAAGTGGTTTGGAAATAGCAAAGTGCTACTTGTATTTATGGCCCTATAACTTGCAAAAAAAGCAAAGAACATGTAAACATTGGGTATTTCTAAACTCAGGACAAAATTTAGAAACTATTTAGCATGGTTTTTGTTTGGTGGTTGTAGATGTATAACAGATTTTGGGGGTCAAAGTTAGAAAAAGTGTGTTTTTTTCTATTTTTTCCTCATATTTTATAAAATTTTTTATAGTAAATTATAAGATATGAGGAAAATAATGGTATATTTTGAAAGTCCATTTAATGGCGAGAAAAACGGTATATAATATGTGTGGGTACATTAAATGAGCAAGGGGAAAATTACAGCTAAACACAAACACTGCAGAAATGTAAAAATAGCCTTGGTCCCAAACGGACAGAAAATGGAAAAGTGCTGTGGTCATTAAGGGGTTAAACCCCTAGGAATTTTTGTGCCAAGCCTGAAAATCCATTGAACTTCCTTTTGCAATAACACTCTGTTATTGTCACCGCCTCTACCTGAGGAATACCCTTGTTTTTTCTCAACTTTTAGTAGCCAATGGAGTGAACTATGTATGATTCTGAATAGAAACTGGCATTTTTTTTAACTATGGATGAACGTATAAAACAAGTGGTAGGAAAAAGACCTCAAATGGTTGCTAGAAAAGCTCAAAACTTAAAAGAAAATTGGTAAAAAGTCAGTTCATAAAGGGGCAGTCTGAAGCAGAATAACTGAGAAAAAACAAGGGTATTAAAGGCAGCTTCCCATGTGGCCACTGTGTGTACTGCCCATACATGGACAGTGCAAGAAGTTTCTCAGCTAATGGCTTGAAATCTTATGATCTAAAATTTTAAATCAGAAGGGGTTATTTACCTCTCACGTTGTTCCTGTCTGACATTTTACGTTGGAAAAACTAACAGACTTATAAAGTATAGAATTCAGGAGCACAGGGATGATATCCTAAATGCAAGAGATACTAATGTTGCAAGGCATTTTGTCCGTTTTAACAATAGTGATGTGCGATCCTTAAAATTCATAGTGACGGGGGGCGGAGCCAGCTACGGAGCTCTCTTCCCAAGCGCTGGAGCTCTCTTCCCAAACTACTCAATTTTCTTCCTAATAATCCCCTAACAACCCGAAAAAAAATCCCAAAATTAGACAAAATATCAATTTCCCCCCTGTGCCCTCCCTGTCCTAGTATTTCATTATCCCCGTTCCTGATATCGAGCTGAATCAGCAAAATTTATACACAATACTACCGGGATGGAGGAGTTGTCTTGTTCTGCCGGGCGATGAGTTTGGAGTCTTACATACCCTCAGCTGACTGTCTTAACTTTTCCGGCCCCATCAACAACATATAAGTGGACACCGTGAGCTTATACTCCCTATTGATCTTACAGCTGACAGCTCACAGCAGAGCGGAGGAAAAGCCAGCAAACGGCCGCCATCTTGGTCTTCACTGTTGCGCTGAATATACCACTGAGCGCAAACACGGAACAGTCTCTTGGGACCCTGAATCTCTCTGTGGCACTACACTTACTATTACACGTCCCAGATTATCAGGGGACACATCTTTCCCGGAAATCGTGCAGCACGGCTACAGAGACCGGTTCTGCTCCTCAGCACTCCATTTACTGAGACCCCTGCACAGAGCATACATTCTACTTAGGCCTCAGGCAGACACCGGGTGATTTTCCAAGGCTGGTCTGAGTGAGTACAACTGTCACAGACGGGGTTTGAGGTTTTTACAAGACACGCTGCACAATCCTGCAAAACCCCATCCAGCATCATTCCTAGACAGGGTTAAACCTCCTCAGTAATCTCCCTCTTTAAAAAATTTGCTGGGTCACCATATATAATTTTCTAATCCTGCGGATTAGCCTGACAAAGCAGTACATAAGGTTACATATACTTTTCCAGGTGAAACATAACACCAAGTTTTGGGGTTTTGGAGTTAACCAGATAGCCCTCTCTTAGCCCAAGCAATCTTTGTTTTCCTCAGCACCTCAGATGGCAATACAGTGACGTACATAGACCTAAAAAGTACAAATAAATAAGGCTCCACGACAACACTCAGAGTTTCTATCACTCTCTGTATCCCACTAAAGCAGGCTATATTACAGCACCCTATCAATCAGCCTGTCTGAGATAAGCAATCTACATGCATACTACAGTGTATATAGCAGACGCCTTTTTACCTTTTTCAGAAGGCCAATTATTGCTTTTGCCTCCTTAACCAGGTTATTAAGAACCTCTTACACAGATTTTCATACCAGTCCCGCAGGGATCCCTCTCCTCCCTTTCCCGCAGTCACTTGAATTTGCGGGTCATATCCATACTCCTTTTTCTGGTCTCGCCCAGAGGTGGCACTGCCCCAGGAGGGGGATCCTCACTAACCTCTGGTCAGCCCAGACAGGCTACACCCGCATCATCATCAACCAGACTCTGACAACCCGGAACATCTTTATTTTTATTTTTTTAAACTTAGGAGAGTAATGGAGGGCTAGAGCTCCATGATTTAGGGGAGCCGACCCGACACCCCCCCCCCCCCCCAGTATTCAACCCTAACAAGGAAGCAACACATCCTAACAAACCTAGAAGATCTCGAAGCCAAATCTCCTAACCATGGCGCAATCAGTAAAGAGAAAACCAAAACACCAGGATAATCCTAAAAGGACCCTCACTGACCACTTCCATTGTAAGAATGTATATGACCCAGATCTCTCAGGAGAGGACTCAAGAGATTCCACAGCCTTCAGTTCTGAACACACCAAAACAGACAAATCCTGTAAAGATAAAACTACACTCTCACAATCCACTTTCTTAGAATCCATTAAACTTCTAACCGATAAGATGGACACCCATTATGCCTCTCTTAGACAAGAACTTCGCCAATCGGTTAGTGAACTTAAGCGAGACATCTCCTCACTGGGAGAAAGAACAGAGATTCTGGAAAGAAAACATGAAGACTTAACAACGGATCACTCCAATCTTTTATCTTATTCACAAAACCTCGCAGAGCAAATCTCCAACTTAGAGACCAAGCTGGCGGAACTGGAGGACAGGTCCCGCAGAAATAATCTTCGGATTAGAGGCATTCCTGAAGATACTTCCTCAGCTGAACTTCATAAATATCTGATTACCCTCTTCAAAGAGCTCCTTGGTGTAACAACAGAACAGGATCTGCTGATTGATAGGGCACATAGAGCTACACGCCCCCGCAACTCCACTGCTGACACCCCAAGAGATGTCATCCTTCGTCTACACTACTACACTTCCAAAGAGAAAGTTCTACGGGCTTCTTTCAACAATAAGCCTTTCAAAGAACCCCACCAAAATCTACAAATCTTCCCTGATCTGTCTCTGCACACCCTAGCCAAAAGGAGATCCTTCCATCAATTTACAATAGCATTGAGACACCATAAGATAAAATACAGATGGGGATTCCCTGTGAAGCTCTTTGTACAACACCAGGATCATTCCTATGTAATTTCATCTATAGATCAAGGTCTGAAACTACTCAACACTCTAGGTCTCTCTGATCCCTCTGAGTCCTCTACTGGGAACCAAAGAAAAATGAAGGAGCTTAACTTGACAGCTCCAGAGTGGAGACCACACCATCCTGCATCCTCCCACCAAGAGAAAGAATGAAGGAGATCAGAACCCAGGTAGCTACAGACTTCATTACCGCCAGATCGGTTCTCTCAAGACCGAATTATTGAAACAGACCCTTAATGGAGTGTACAAACGGGTACTTACCTTACTCTTTCACCACTCCCTTCTCTTCGGTCCCATTAACCAGGACTCCTTCATCAGATGACCCCCACACAGGTAAGCCTAGTGCTCACATACGGGTACTCACCTTACTCTCCTCTAGCTCATGGCTTTCCCTTTGTTGTTATGACTCCCCCTTGCTATACCATGTATTTCTCTCTTACTTATTGTTTTAGTCCAATATGTTATTCTAAAGAAACCTACATGTCTAAGTACAGGAGATGCATAGCTACTAGGATAGATACTTAATGATGTTAATTAGGATTGAGATAGCAGCATTTATAGACTTGCTTTTGACATTCGAACTACACCATATGCTTTAATGTGTTATGTTTTAGTTAGAGAAATATTTGATATTTGTTACTCAGGTTTGATACTGTTGTTCAGTTTTTTTGTGTACATGTTTGTTTCTCTACATATATTTCTCCATACTGTATGTTTCACAAAGCCCATAGACCAGGCAAACTCCTAATTCAATCCATTTTGGACCTCTTCTCTATCTCAACTAAACGAACATATACAGGTCTAAAATTAATCCTCCTTGTTCACTTACCATACCGCTCATAAACTGGGGGGGACTTTGTGTCTAGCCACCTTTATCTTCTGCAGCACACTTAACATTTCTGCCCTCAGCCTCCCCATATATACATTATTCTAATTTATTTAACCTCCCCAAACTAGACCGCTCGCTCATCTACTCTAATAACCAACCCAGTTTAGGTTAGACACATTCACCTCCGCCCCCCCCCCCCCCATATTACCTCCACCTTCCCCCTGCTCCCTATTTTTTTTTAACCAGAGCGTCTCTTGACCGCTGAATCCTCAATTTTCCCGAAAAAATAAACACATTGCTTAGTTATATCTAACCTACTTTTCAACACTACTCCAAACTACTTTGCTGGACCAAACTCACTTTCAAGGTATTGACCCTGGAAATCACCCCTTGGCACAACCTTTCCTCCTTTTTTTCCCCCTTTCTTCCTCTCCTTCTCTCCCCCCATTTCTCCCTCATTTCTATATTCATCTAACCCCACATAACCATGGAAGGACTCAGCTTACTTACTTTAAATGTACAGGGACTTAACGCCCCAACTAAACGTAGTTTACTTTTTACCTACTTATGTAAAAACCGCATAGACATAGCGTTTGTAAACTGAATAAACAACTAGTCACGCTCCTCAACGTCTATGTACCTAACACCAGACAGATAAAATTCCTTAGGACACTTCTCACGTCGGTTTCGAAGGTGAAACAAGGGGAATAAATCATGGGAGGGGATTGCAACTTAATATGGGATGCTAAACTCGACAGAACAGGTCCTCCACTCTCCCGTAATGACAGAGCCACTCATTCCCTCTCCTTGTCCTTCCAATCACTGATTGCTCAACATGAACTATACGATGTATGGAGGGCCCTCCATCCACAAGAGAGAGATTATACGTTTTATTCCTCTCCACACAAATCACATACACGCATCGATTACTTCTTTACTAGCGCTAAATATTTAGATAATGTCTATTCCAGCACAATTGTCCCCGTCTCTTGGTCCGACCATGACTCCCTACACTTACAATTAGGTTTACATATAGCACAATCTTCCCCCCCTTTGTGGCGCATGCAAGACTAGACCCTCACGGACCCTCTTCTTAAGATAACCCTTCAAAACAAGATTATTGACTTCTTCAATTTCAATGATGATAACCAGACAACGACACAAAACCTGTGGTCCACCCTGAAAGCGGTAATGAGGGGACATCTCATGCAGATGGAAGCAGAGGCCCGTTTAAAAGACAAAACTACCTTATCCTCTTTAGTTATCCAATTATGAAAATTAAGAACTGAACTCACTCGTTCATACTCTCCCACTGTAAATGATGAAATAGCTGAAATATCGATCCAAATTCAAGCCTTAGAAATTAAAAAGGTCCATAATATGTTAGAAAAATTCAAAAGGATTTACTATTACCAAGGCAATAAAGCCTCCACTCTTTTAACATCCAAGCTCAAGCACCGAACTGCCCAATCTAGAATACTGTCTATACAAAATTCAGCAGGGATAAATGTTTCTGCCCCCACAGAGATAGGGAACACCTTTAAGAAATATTACCGTGCGTTGTAAAACATTGAAGCAGGGCTGGAGTCCTCTCCTTGTACCTTAGAGGGAATCTCATATTTTCTTAATTCTTTATCTCTCCCATTGTTAACCACAGAGTATGCTTCCTCCTTAACAACCCCGATGACTGCAGAGGAAGTCACAAAAATTATTCAAAACATGAAACTAGGAAAGTCACCGGGCCCGGATGGCTTCACAGCCAGGTTTTATAAAACCTTTCACCCCCTCATAACCCCCATCCTTTGCAGGTTCTTCCAGGAGATATTCTCGGGAGGATCTTTTAAGGCAGAGTTTTTGGAGGCAGTGATAGTTACAATCCTAAAACCACGCAAACCCCCTGACCTTTGTAGTAGTTATCGCCCCATTTCGTTAATTAACCTTGACACCAAAATTTAAGCTAAACTCTTAGTAAACAGAACCTCGAAAATTATTTCATCCCTTATATTGAACGACCAGGTAGGTTTTATTCCAGACAGGGAAGGTCCTGACATGACCAGACGGATACTTGATATTCTTCACGTTGCATTCGACGGCGGTGCTCCCTTCTTGGCCCTGTCATTGGATGCTGAAAAAGGGTTCGACAGGGTCAGATGGGACTACTTCTGGGAAACTATGAGAACTTTCCAGTTCCCCAGTACATTTATCTCTGCTGTGAGAGCCCTCTATGAACATCCCTCGGCTGTTGTTCGAGGAGTTGGTTTCTAATCCTCTAAGTTTAATATAGAAAATGGTACCAGGCAGGGATGCCCACTTTCACCTCTCCTATTTGCTTTGGTCATAGAACCCCTTGCACAATCTATTAGACAAGGTCCCCGAACCAAAGGCCTCTCAATTGGATCCTGCACTCACAAAATCTCCTTATATGCAGACGACATCACCCTTTTTTTCTAAAACAGAGGCCCTTCCCATTAATATCTCTCCCCATGACCTCAATTTTATGCAAAAAACATTCCACTTCCAGTGGAAAAGAACTTCTCTTAAGATCCTAGGTATTCATCTTAGTCCAGATCCTTCAATCACAGTAGCTCAGAACTATGTAGACAGGTTTCCAGAATTCAAGAAACTACTTGAGTCGTGGGAGTTCCGAGAGATCTCTTGGACAGGACGCATCTCCGCGATCAAAATGTCCTTTCTCCCCAAGATCACTTATCTGCTTAGATCCATCCCATACAACGTTCCCAGAACTGTCCTTAACAGACTACAGAGTATGATCACCACTTATGTGTGGAAGGATAAGAGACCTAGAACCTCTGGTCATACCTTGGAAAAAACGGTGAATCAGGGTGGCCTCGCCTTACCGAATCTGATTTCATATTACAACGCTGCTAGACTTTCACATATATTTAGATGGAATGACTCTGAACGACAACTGGGCTGGTCTCTTGTTGAGTCGTCACTATTACCCCCTAGTTTAAGTCTCTCTGACCTCCTTTCGATCCCTAAACACCATAGACAGGACTTAGAAAGTATACACCCAATATTCAAACATGCACTACTGTTTTGGGACCAGATAAGACATAATCCAGCCATCTCTCCTCACACATCGCCTATACTCACCTATTTCTAGTGCGCTTTTCTGTCTCCCTGACTCCCACCCTGATTTATGGCCCCTACAACAGACCCTATGGGTGACAGACTTTTATAATAATGGCACGTGGCTTTCCCATCCGGCTCTATGCGCCAAACTCCCCCCTAGACTTAATTTTGAAGCATATCGCTTAAGCACGCGTCTATGCACATGGGGCTACCCTAAACGATCGCTAAGACCTCTGACAACCTGGGAGATGGCCTGGCAAAGGGCTCACAAGGTTAAACATCTTCTTTCATTTCATTATAACCTTCTCATCAACTCGCACATCTCTCACAAAATACCACAACACCAAGCCTGGGAAAGAGATATTGGTTTTACCGCTACCCTAGATATTTGGCATTCTAGGATTATGTTAACCAAAAAACTACTCCATTGCACCAATCTGTGGAACTTCATTACAAGGTCCTAGTTAGGTGGCATCTGGTACCAATGGTACTACATAAGATTTTCCCCACACAATCCCCCGAATGCTGGAGGAATTGCAAAGCTTGTGGTATAACACTACACATTTGGTGGTCCTGCCCGGCGATTCAGCCACTGTGGAGGGAAATATACACACTCCTACACTCACTTGGAATAACCCCACCATATACCCCAGAGGTATCCCTTTTGCACATGCAGATGCCCAATCTTAATCATCCCAATGAAGCTCTTACAATCTACATTTTTATGGTCACAAAACTAGTTTTAGCCAGAACTTGGAAGGAGGAGAGATCGCCACTCCTCGCACAGGTAATTCCCATAGTACACTACATTGGACAAATGGAACAGTACTCTTATAAAGTCTTAGATATGATTGAATCTTTCCATGAGATCTGGTCTCCTTGGCTCCTTACACCTCATTCTTAAACACTCCCCTAAAAAAAATTTTCCCCTCTCCCTTATCTTTCCCTCTTTCATTTCGTGGGAAATTTCCCCCTTTTTTTTTTCTTTTTTTACGTCTCAGGTCCCAAGACAAAACCACTCATACTTTTACCCGCAATAGATATAACTATCAGATATACCTTCTTCTTAGATTTCTCCTGTAAATGAGACCCTATGTGACAGACCCTTCTGTCAGGACTGAAGGAGTTAACTGTGTTTAGCTTTAAGAAACTATTTTCTAAACACAAGTTGCTGGCTCCAGCTATAATTTAATTAGTGCTAAGCATTCTATTGTTTGATCACCTCCAGAGAGAAAACGCCTAAGTGATAAGAAGGGCCAAGAGTGTCTTGTGGTTGAAGTGTTTAAGTAATATAATTCTATTGTATCATGTCAAAGGGCTTGTTCCCTCCATGTAATGTACAACAGTCTTTCAACCCCCATCTGGGGGGGGGGGTCAGACCTGCATAAATACTAGGCATAGCCTTTTAATAAATATCATTCTGTTTAAACCTGAAAACTGGCTGGGTTGTGAATTGCTGATTCCCTATGCAGGACGTTGTTCATCTGGTGTTAACCCTTGGTATCCTGTTGGTACCGTAACACCCTACTTCCAACACCATATTGTACATTACTTTTTCTGGTACAATAGGACCCACAACTCCTCCAACCTTTTATATACTTCCGTATTATAAATTGCATTACTTCTTTACCTGTGTATGAATATATATTATAATGTATGATGGTGATGTCTTATTGTCTTAATGTCAGTCTCAATAAAAAAATTATTTAAAAAAAAAATAAATTCATAGTGACAATAACAGAGTGTTATTGCAAAAGGAAGTTCGATGGATTTTCAGGCTTGGCACAAAAATTCCTAGGGGTTTAAATGACAAGTTTGAATTTGCGTCCTTTCTTTAAAAAGGTTTGTTTCTTTCCCCATGTTTATAGAAATGGTTAGAATATGTAAATAAATACCAGTATAAGTAAATTATGGGTAGGTGTTAAAAGATGATAGTGCAAAAAAAGACAAATGGAGTAGCTCTCTGCAGTTCTACTCAAAATAAAGGTATAATCATAGAAAACAAATCTTTTGCGCTTAAAGGGACATTATACACTCATTTTTTCTTCGCATAAATGTTTTGTAGATGATCCATTTATAAAGCCCATAAGTTTTGTTTTTTTTTAAATTGTATAATTTTGCTTATTTTTAAAGAACATTGCTCTGATTTTCAAACTCCTAACCAAGCCCCAAAGTTTTATTTGAATACCGTCAGCTACTTTCTCCAGCTTGCTCCTGTTTGTGTAAAGGGTCTTTTCTTATGCAAAAGAAGGGGGAGGGGGGAGTGTCTTATTTCCCACTTGCAGTGGGCTTTCCAGCTACCTTTTCAACAGAGCCAAACTGACAGCTTCTAAGTAAGTTTTTAAACCATTTTATTCTGGATTTTTATATCAGTATCTGTGCATCTTATTCTTTATAGTAGTGTCTATTACATGCAGTTATATGAAAATGAGTGTATACTGTCCCTTTAAACAGCTAGACACTATCACACTGGAGGTATACTGACGAACTATGAAAAGTGATGCATTAAAAATATAAAGAATATAGAAATTGATATAATAAATATTGTGTATAAAAATATAAAGAATATAGAAATTGATATAATAAATATCGTGTATAAAAATATAAAAACTCTTCACTTTATAAAAAACAAGAGATTTTACTTCAATTACAAATACATATTAAAAATTAAAAACCACCAGTGGTGTAGGATTATACCAATTCTAATACTTGTAGAATATCTTTGTACAATACAATGATTAGCAATATACTATATAATGTGCAATTTCAAACGAAGTGCATCTTTAAGCAAGGTGCAACTAAATAAAGAGCATCTAATGAATGTGCAAGTAACATGCCCGATTCTAAACAAAAATATATATATTTTGTTCCTGTTTAAGTCTTGTTCTCATTCACGGGTCATAGTCAGGAGAACCTGGCTGCACTGCTGACAAAAAAGCCATTTATGAAGAAACACCTATAAAAGAAGCAAAGGACCACACTAGAAGTATCTTGATAAAGGCTGAGGCTGAAACGTGTAGATGGTACTCAAAGGTCCGAAATTCTAACAAAGAGAGCGCTCTGTTTGCTTGACGAATCTTAGCACCACCATTTGCTGTAAGGAGATCACGTGACTAAGTGACGTCACGAACCCGGAAGGAGTCGACTAGAGACACAAGGAGAACGCTAACTTGAGTCACTGCACCGCTCCGGAGAAGACAGATCTCACTAAATACCTAGATCACACAGGAAGCTGGGTAAGTGGTCTGTCAAATACAGGTTTATACCACTACACAACGGATACGCAAAGTGGAACAAGAGGTAAGTGATTTGTGAAGAACGGAGGGTAGGTGTATACTTGAAGATACTCCTATATCGGATTGTACTACGTTTTTTTCTGTAATATTTTTTTTTAATTTTTAAATCAAATTTTTTTATTGAGATATTTATTGTTAGTACATTCTTAATATGCCAACATATCTATTGAATACAAAATGTAATTATCTGTTATGAAGGAGTATAGCTCCCTAAATGACGTCACTAGGCAAATAATTCAATTCTAGCGAAACATTGTAAACTAAACTATCTCAAACAACACAGTGCTGATTTTAATGTGCCTAAGATAGACTGATACCTCATTTTCTGAACACATTTTTCCCAATAGATTAGATCGCCTAGTAGTGCGATATCTGACAAAGAATAATGAGAAGTAAAGAATAAGTTATATTCTTAAAAGGAGGGGAATTGACTTTGACCATGGTATAATAATGAGAAAATTAATAGCAAATGAACCATAAATGGTGACAATGATTAAATACAAAATATAAACTATAATGGGACCTTGATGATAATGTTCAAGTATATGCTTAGTATTATGGGTGCGTAAGCTGTATCTAAGGTACTAGCTACAAACATAGCTTATGTGCAATGGAACTATGGAGACAAGTTACCAGCCATATCAGCAGATGCCAATTTACTCCAAGCAGGTACCGGTAAACCTGATAATATATAATGTATGGTCTCTAGTTAGTATGTGAAAATGTTCCTTAATGGTGTACAGCACACGTATATTACACACAATCTAGTAGGAAATAAATCTTATGAGAAATAATAGGGGAATGAGCTATGGCTAACAGGATTACTTCAACTTGTCTCTCCAAGACTGTAGGAGGTTTACCATACGTTTAGATCAAACTTTCAATTGAAGTTAAGATCTACATAATATTTACAATGACTTATTATAATAACTAATCGTATGAGGCTACTTGGTACTGGATGAAACAAACCACAATGCCTCGGCCGCCGGCAAAGGGTTCATTATTAATCGTGTATGAATTAGTGAGTAGCTTATCATATTTTAAATGCCTCTATTTAAGAATAGAGGAATTCTATATATCATGTAAAAGTAATGGCGCTAACCACCTCTTAACCAAAAAGGTCAGGCTGAGATACAGGAGAGCAAGAAGATATTCTTATAGGGTTCAGGTGACAAGATTTAGAGGCTTACACTATAGCAATGGAACCAATGGCACTACTTATTAGAAATGACAAACGTTCCCATATATATTCAAGCTTTGTTAGCAATTATTTCCAGGGACTGGTGCTTGTACTAATGAACATTGAAGGGTCAATCAGTAAAGAACTGAAACAAGAAGTACAAATGTAGCACTCTCAACGTTTGATAATATATAGTAAAGTTTCTGCTAAACACAACTAAAAAATAAAACTTAACTTTCATTTGATAATAAAGATATTAAAAACAAAGGGCAGGTGAATGTTAAAAATACAAATTGCTTATTTGGTGCCCAGAAATAAGTTATGAACAACCAGTATTGAGTAATAACCGAATGGTTAAATGGTTGTCACAGTCTAAATACGTTTAAAGGTATACAGAAGTTATTTCAGATAGATGGCCTCAGATATATATATATATATCTCTGGTTACCATAGGTAGGTTGGTGATAGGTAGTAACTTGGATATCGTCGGAGGATATACATGTACCTTTTAATACCATAGGAGGATATGTCCCTTTAAATGCCGTAGGTGTATCTCCCAAAGTGAAGAGATAACTAGTGAAGGTTACAGTACGATACCACTAATGTGTCCTCATTGTAGGAGGACACATCTGTAGCACCATAAGTATTCCCTCCAAGTAGGAGAGAAATTTACCCTCGTTACCGTATAAAGAGAGAAATTGTTCCTTGTGATACCCTAAGTACCTGGATACCTTCTAATACCGTTTATATATTCCCAAATGAGGAAAAGTATATTCCCCAAACAGGGAAAAAGGGGATATCTTGTAACTTAAATATACCCCAAATGGGGAGATATTACAAAAATGTTATAAATATGATCTCTAACTGGGGATAAGTATACCAGTTTATACCGTAAAGATGATAATACCTGTTAATACCTTAATTATCACTCAGCAAATAAGATTTAAAGATATGAATATCAATTAATACCAGGATGTAGTATTATTGTAGTCTCCTGGTGAAAATAAATGTACCTATTGACACCATAAAGGAGAGGTTACCTGTTAATACCATAAGTATCACTGTAACAAAATTGGAGAGTGTATACTAATTATAATTTCCTAATGGAGAAGAGTATACTGGTTAATACCGGTATATATCTGTTGTAGTCTCCTAATTGAGATGGGTTTACCTGTTAATACCGTAAAGGAGAGGTTACCTGTTAATACCACGAGTATTACTCAAAAAATGTTGGAAAAGTTATATCTGTTGATAAGTATACCTGTTACTACCGTAAAGATAAGGATTCCTGTTAATACCGAGAGTATCACTCAACAGATAGAAGAATGAGATATATATACCTATTAATACCAGGGGTAGTTATGTTCTGATATCCTGATGGGAATAAGTATACCTATTAATACCGTAAAGGAGAGATTACCTGTTAATACCGTAAGTATCACTCAGAAATGGAAAAGTGTATGCCTGTTATAATCCCCTAATGGAGATGAGTATATCTGTTAGTACCATAAAGGAGAGGTTACCTATTAATACCGTAAGTATTTCTCAACCATGAGTTGAAAAGTAGATATCTATTGATACCATTTAGTCATAAGTAAAAAATATATATTTGCTGTGAATAAATCTCCAGATGGAGATAAATATACCTAGTAGTACCAGAAGGAAGTAGATACCTATTAATACCGTGAGTATTACCAACTACTGAGAATTGTATACCTGTTAATACCGTGGGTAACAAATAAGTCCCTTTGATAAAGCCACCATGGCGAAACGCGTCAGTAGCATCCCTGCTCCCTCTCCCTTTTTTTAAATAGCATTTTGCTTATTTGTTACCCACGGTATTAACAGGTATACAATTCTCAGTAGTGCAGTCAGAAGTGACAGCAATCGATACTGTATCGACTCCCCAATGGTCCAAGGGATCCAGGACACTCAGCTGGCCTAGCTGAGGTATGTGGTGCAAACTATGCTATATATATATATACTATATACACACACACACAGAAGTGAGCACCTATATACATACACACACAGGATACAAAGAAGTAAGTACCTGTGACGTGAGTCACCAAGATCTGAGTGCCTGTTATGGAACATTCTTTGGGCAGGAGGTACATGGGCTTAAGGATACCCAGAGACTGCATGGAAATGTGGAATTTTATATGCTGGACACCCCATGTACTTTCATAACTCTGTCTTATGTCCATGTCCCCCTGTATCCATAAATACAGGATGGGTACAGGGTGTGAGTGCCCCTTGTGGGAGCAATTGTGACTCTATAAACCAAGTGGGCATAATAAGAGCTGTTCTTATATTCTGTAATAAGATGCATTTTATTTACATTTCAGATTTGATTGTGTCTCAGGAGTCTGTCTGGGTAAACTGATTGTGTTCCTGTGTGATTATGTTAACTAGACTGCCCAAAATCAGATTGTCTGAGTAAACTTTCCTCCCCAGTTAATTAACTTGATATAATAATCTGTTTTACCTGTGAATAGACAATTGTTAGAGGTTTGATGTATTGTTCATATGTTTGCTTTACTGTTTAACCAATGCCCTCTGTAACCTGAAGCTCTGTGACTCTGGAATGCCAGGGTGTATAAATATGTGTGCTACTTCTAAATAACGTATTCATTTTTGTGTTCAGACAACTGAGTGTTGCCTCAGTTCTGGTCACCTATATAACTTTAGACTGCGGTCAAAGGGAGATACCAGGAGCTATTGCTCTAGATAAAGGGATGTCCAGGACAAGGGAAGTGTTCTGACAGAGGTACCAGACGGTCCGTCACATGGGATTGATTTCTTGTCCTGCTGACAGAGGAGGAGAGGCACTGTCACCCGCAGCTATGGAAGTGGAGCTCCTATGGCGAATGCAGCAAGTTCTGACCCCCCTTGATGAACCTGTTTCTGCACAGGACAAGCTGGGTTGGAGAGATGTGCTGCCTAGCTATCAGTCCCTAAGCAGCACTACAAAGATGCGCCAATGGCAGCCAGTGAAGGATCACAGCCAGATGATTATGGATGATGCAGAGGAAATATTCCACAGCAGAGTGCGTAGAAGGTCGTCAATCTACGGAGCCAACCCATCCAAAGCAGCAGTCCGGGTAACGAACGCCGAAGTGGTGAAGCAGATCACCAGGTATCGGAATATTCGGACAGCTGAGATGCTGGGATCCGATACCTCTAAATGGGAAGTTCCGATATGGGACTTCAAGCAGCAAGTCAAAGTCGCCCTTGTTGTTTTAGGAGGGCTAGTTCCAGAGGAGATGTGCCTGGAATGGAGAGCCCTGATTCGGCTAGAGATGTGGGAAGATGCACTGGAGAATTGGTATGGCTGCAGAGGCAAAGTCCTGCCCTCCCCAGAACAGTGCTTCGGGGACTAGGTAAACTTGAGGCTCTGCTTACTGAGAGGACAACCCACAGGTGAGGGGATATCCAAACTGAAATGTCTGGTGCAAATAGAGGTCAAGCTTGAGGATCGGTACAGAGCGTTATATTGGTTTGCAGACAGGTGGCAGTAGAGGACAGAAACGCACTATTCCCCGGAAGGTGGCCCCGGCTTATTATGGGAAGAATTTGAGGAGAAAGTTGACTTTGGCAGTCCCTAGGGATATCGATTCTGGGACATTTAAAGCAAGAGGCAGGAGCTGTTACAGCCATCAGAAGCACTTGCCTTAAAGCCTGACCTGACATGGCTTATCTATAAGGAATGGTACCTTGATGTGGATTACCTAGAACTGCTGGAAAGAGGTCCTTTACTTACTTCAGAGGCAGCGGATCTAGTGGACTTCATATCCACAAATGTTGGTCCGGGAGGTGTGGATGAGATAGTGGTCTCCACACGTGGAGTGCAGGGATACGGGGAAGTCCGCCCAGATCCCCAACCCCCTGGCATGGGGACCCTAGTCACCCTGTTATCTCCCCAGTTGGACCCATAGATTGTGGATCTAATTGACTTTTCCTCGGAGGTGTCAGATGCGGATTACCCAGCAGAAGAGAAAGCAACAGGGCAGAGTGCTGTTGGCCTCTGCCCAATTCTAACCGGTGTCCCAAAAAACAGGCAGAGGGACCGGATGAGGAGCATGCAGCAATCCCGGTGGAGGAGCTGGCATTGGGACCGAGAGATGTCGGCCTCTCTCTGCAAGCAATGGCAGATTCCTATCCAGTACAAGTGGATGGGACTACAGTGTCCACCTGTATTCTCCAGGGATGCTGGGCAGTTGGCCCAGATCCGCAACAGCATGTTGGAATGAGCCCAGCCACCCTGTCTTCTCTCCAGCGACTGAAAGGACTCCAGGGAGAAGGGACTGTTGGCACTTCTCCCCAGCAGCGGGTATGTTCTATGAGAGAGGCAGAGGTCGGCCGGGTGAGTGATGCTCTGTTTGGGATACTGTGTGGATACGGGCTTTGGGGGAATGTATCTATGGACTAACTTCGAAGTCAACCCATCTGGGGTCTCCTGTGTTAGTCTCCTTCCGAAGGGGGAGATATGTGACGTGAGTCACCAAGATCTGAGTGCCTGTTATGGAACATTCTTTGGGTAGGAGGTACATGGGCATAAGGATACCCAGAGACTGCATAGAAATGTGGAATTTTATATGCTGGACACCCCATGTACTTTCATAACTCTGTCTTATGTCCATGTCACCCTGTATCCATAAATACAGGATGGGTACAGGGTGTGAGTGCCCCTTGTGGGAGCAATTGTGACTCTATAAACCAAGTGGGCATAAAGGACTTAATAGTTAATAAGAGCTGTTTTTATATTTTGTAATAAGATGTATTTTATTTACGTTTCTGATCTGATTGTGTCTCAGGAGTCTGTCTGGGTAAACTGATTGCATTCCTGTGTGATTATGTTAACTAGACTGCCCAAAATCAAATTGTCTGAGTAAACTTTCCTCCCCAGTTAATTAACTTGATATGTTAATCTGTTTTACCTGTGAATAGACAATTGTTAGAGGTTTGATGTATTGTTCATATGTTTGCTTTACTGTTTAACCAATTCCCTCTGTAACCTGAAGCTCTGTGACTCTGGAATGCCAGGGTGTATAAATCTGTGTGCTGCTTTTAAATAAAGTGTTCATTTTGTGTTCAGACAACTGAGTGTTGCCTCAGTTCTGTTCACCTATATAACTTTAGACTGCGGTCAAAGGGAGAAACCAGGAGCTATTGCTCTAGATAAAGGGATGTCCAGGACAAGGGAAGTGTTCTGATGGAGGTACTCATTCGGGGTACCAGGCGGTTCGTCACAGTACCTATATATACACTCACACAGCATACAGAGAATTGAGTACCTATATAAACACACACACAGGATACAGAGAAAAGGATATTTATGCTTACCTGATAAATTTATTTCTTTTACAATATGACGAGTCCACGGATTTCATCCTTACTTAGGGATTACGCCTCCTGGTTAGCAGAAAGTGGCAAAGAGCACCACAGCAGAGCTGTATATATAGCTCCTCCCTTCCCTCCCACTCCAGTCATTCGACTGAAGTTAGGAAGAGAAAGGAAAAGCCAAAAGGTGCAGAGGTGACTGAAGTGTAACAAAAAAACAAGTAAATACCTGTCTTAGAAATGACAGGGTGGGCCGTGGACTCGTCATATGGTAAAAGAAATACATTTATTAGGTAAGCATACATTTCCTTTTCTTTTACAAGATATGACGAGTCCACAGATTTCATCCTTACTTATGGGATACAATACCAAAGCTATAGGACACGGATGAAAGGGAAAGACAAGACAGGAACCTAAACAGAAGGCACCACTGCTTGAAGAACCTTTCAACCAAAAAATAGCCTCGGACGAGGCAAAGGTATCAAATTTGTAAAATTTGGAAAAAGTGTGAAGAGACGACCAAGTTGCAGCCTTGCAAATCTGTTCAACAGAAGCATCGTTTTTAAATGCCCTATTAGAATGGGCCGTAATTCTTTCAGGAGGCTGCTGTCCAGCAGTCTCATATGCCAGACGGATGATACTCTTCAGCCAAAAAGAAAGAGAGGTAGCCGTAGCTTTCTGGCCCCTACGCTTTCCAGAAAAGACAACAAATAATGAAGACGATTGACGAAAGTCTTTAGTCGCCTGCAAGTAAAACTTCAGGGCACGGACCACATCCAAGTTATGCAACAGACGCTCCTTAGAAGGTGGTTTAGGACATAATGAAGGAACAACAATTTCCAGATTAATATTCTTATTAGAAATAACCTTAGGAAGGAAACCAGGTTTGGTACGTAAAACCACCTTATCAGAATGGAAAATAAGATAAGGCGAGTCACATTGTAACGCTGAAAGCTCAGAAACTCTACGAGCAGAAGAAATAGCAACCACAAATAAAACCTTTCAAGATAACAACTTAATATCTATGGAATGCATGTGTTCAAACGGAACCCCTTGAAGAACATTAAGAACTAAATTCAAACTCCAAGGTGGAGCAATTGGTCTAAACACAGGCTTGATTCTGGTCAGAGCCTGACAAAAAGACTGAACGTCTGGAACATCTGCCAAACGTTTGTGTAGTAAGATCGACAAAGCAGAGATCTGTCCCTTTAAGGAACTTGCTGATAACCCTTTCTCCAATCCCTCTTGGAGAAAAGATAAAATCCTGGGAATCCTAACTTTATTCCATGAATAGCCCTTGGATTCGAAAAATAAAGATATTTACGCCATATCTTATGGTAGATCTTTCTAGTGACAGGCTTACGTGCCTGAATCAAAGTATCAATGACAGAATCAGAGAACCCCTGCTTAGATAAAATCAAGCGTTCAATCTCCAGGCAGTCAGCTGCAGAGAAACTAGATTTGAATGTTGGAAGGGTCCCTGAATGAGAAGGTCCTGACTCAATGGAAGCTTCCACGGTGGCAGAGAGGACATGTCCACTAGGTCGGCATACCAAGTCCTGCGAGGCCACGCAGGCGTGATTAGAATTACCGAAGCCCTCTCCTGTTTGATCCGTGCAATCACCTGGGGAAAGAGAGCAAACAGTGGAAACACATAAGCTAGGTTGAAGGACCAAGGCACTGCCAAGGCATCTATCAGTTCGGCCTGAGGATCCCTTGACCTAGATCCGTATCTTGGGAGCTTGGCATTCTGACGAGATGCCATCAGATCCAATTCCGGTCTGCCCCATCGCCCCATCTGAGAATCAGGGTTCCCACTCCCCCGGATGAAACGTCTGTCTGCTTAAAAAGTCCGCCTCCCAGTTGTCCACTCCTGGGATGTAGATTGCTGACAGATAACAAGAGTGAGCCTCCACCCACCGAATTATCTTGGAAACTTCTGTCATCGCTAAGGAACTCCTCGTTCCTCCCTGATGATTGATGTAAGCCACAGTCGTGATGTTGTCCGACTGAAAACGGATGAATTTGGCCGAAGCCAACTGAGGCCAAGCCTGAAGCGCATTGAATATTGCTCTCAATTCCAGAATATTGATTGGAAGTAGAGACTCCGACCGAGTCCACACACCCTGGGCCTTCAGGGAATTCCAGACTGCACCCCAGCCTAGTAGACTGGCGTCCGTTGTCACTATCACCCATGAGGATCTGCGGAAGCACGTCCCTTGGGAAAGATGATCCGGCGACAACCACCAAAGAAGAGAGTCTCGTCTCCTGATCCAGATCTATCTGAGGAGACACATTTGCATAATCTCCATTCCACTATCTGAGCATGCTCAGTTGTAGCGGTCTGAGATGAAAACGAGCAAATGGAATGATGTCATTGCTGCCACCATCAATCCTATTACCTCCATGCACTGAGCCACTGATGGCCAAGGATTGGAATGAAGGGATCAGCATGTATTCATAATCTTTAACTTTCTGAACTCTGTCAAGAAAATTTTCATGGATATGGAATCTATCAGAGTTCCCAAGAAGGGGACCCTTGTCTGTGAAATTAGTGAACTCTTTTCTAGATTCACCTTTCACCCTTGAGTCCTCAGAAAGGACAGAACCATGTCTTTATGAGACTTTGTCAGATCAGAATATCGTCTAGATAAGGCGCCACTGCAATACCCCATGGCCTGAGAATCACCAGAAGGGACCCTAGAACCTTCGTGAAGATCCTGAGTGCTGTGGCCAACCCAGAAGGGAAGAGCCACGAACTGCAAATGTTTGTCCAGGAAGGCAAACCTTAGGAACTGATGATGATCCTTGTGGATAGGAATATGAAGGTATGCATCCTTCAAGTCCACAGTAGTCATATATTGACCCTCCTGGATCAATGGTAGAATTGTTCAAATAGTCTCCATCTTGAAGGATGGGACTCTGAGAAACTTGTTTAGACTCTTGAGATCTAAAATGGGTCTGAACGTTCCCTCTTTTTTGGGAACAACAAAAAGATTTGAGTAAAACCCCTGCCCCTATTCCAGTATTGGAATGGGACGAATTACTCCCATAGTAGAGAGGTATTTTACACAACGTAAAAACGCCTCTCTTTTTATCTGGTCTACAGACAATCGTGAAAGAAGAAACCTCCCCCATGGGAGAGAATTTTTTAATTCTAGTTGATACCCTTGGGACACGATTTCCAGTGTCCAGGGGTCCTGAACATCTCTTATCCAAGCCTGGGTAAAGAGAGAAAGTCTGCCCCCTACTAGATCCGGTCCCAGATCGGTGGCCGCCCCTTCATGCTGTCTTGGGAGCAGCAGTGGGCTTCTTGGGTTGCTTACCTTTGTTCCAAGCCTGGTTGGGTCTCCAGACGGCCTTGGCTTGAGCAAAATTCCCTTCCTGTTTAGCGGAAGAAGAAGCAGGGACTCCTTTTAAGTTCCGAAAGGAACGAAAATTATTTTGCTTTATCCTGAGGTAGGAGATGACCCTTACCTCCCGTAATGTCAGAAATGATTTCTTTCAAGTCAGGCCAGAATAGGGTTTTCCCTTTGAAAGTAATAGCCAAAAGCTTTCACTTAGACGACACATCAGCAGACCAAGACTTTAACCATAACACTCTACGCGCTAGAATGGCAAATCCGGCATTCTTAGCCGCCAACTTGACAATCTGAAAGGCGGCGTCCGTAATAAAAGAATTAGCCAGCTTAAGAGCCTTAATTCTATATAAAATTTCCTCTAAAGGAGTCTCAGTCTTAAGAGACTCTTCTAAGGCGTCAAACCAGAAGGCCACTGCAGTTGTAACTGGCACAATGCAGGCCGTCGGTTGTAAAAGAAAACCCTGATAAATAAATAGCTTCTTTAGAAGACCCTCCAATTTCTTATCCATAGGGTCTTTGAAAACACAACTGTCCTCAATAGGAATATTTATACGCTTAGCCAGGGTAGATATAGCTCCCTCCACCTTAGGGACTGTTTGCCAAGAGTCCCGAACAGTGTCATATATGGGATACATTTTCTTAAAATTAGGTGAAGGTGAGAACGGGATACCCTGGCTTTCCCATTCCCGCGTAATAATTTCTCAGAGATTCTCTTAGTAACAGGAAAAACATCAGAGTAAGCAGGCACTTCTAAGTATTTGTCCATCTTACACAATTTCTCTAGTGGAACCACAATAGAGTCACAGTCATCATCGCTAAAACCGCCCGAAGTAACAGGCAGAGGTGTTCAAGCTTAAATCTAAATGACATTACGTCTGAGTCCGTCTGAGGTAACACAATTCCCGAATCAGAAAGTTCCCCCTCAGACAGAAGTTCCCTGATCCCCAATTCAGATCCCTGTGAGGGTACATTGGAAATAGCCAACAAAGCATCAGAGGTCGCAGTATTAAAATTGACTTCTGCCCTACTGCGTTTGCCCTGTAACACTGGCAACTTAGATTAAACCTCTGTAAGGGTAGATGACATAACTGCAGCCATATCCTGCAGAGTAAATGAAGTAGACGCGAATGAAGAACCCGGCGTCGCTTGGGTGGGCGTTAAAGGTTGTGACGCTTGGGGAGAAAGTAGCGGCATACCCTGATTCTCATCAGACTGAGAAGCATCCTTAGACACACTTTCCTTAAAGAAAATCTGCCCTTTACATTGAAAGGCCCTTTCAGTACATGAGGGACAAAAAGTAAGATGGGGTTCCACAATGGCATCAAAACACATAGAACAAGTAGTTTCCTCAAGTTCAGACATGTTAAACAGACTAGCAATAGCAATAATAGTCGTTCTTTACTTGATATATTGAGCTCTGAAGTCAAATTATATAGACAAAAGTTTTGAGCTAAAAAGTGTACTGCGCCTTTAAATAATAAAAGCACAACAATTTTTACTGTCATTAGCAAAACGTTTGCGGCAATAAAAAAATTGCCCTTATGTGCCCAAATAGACTTGACAATATTGCACCGCTTGTTTGGTAATGTATTTATCAATTTTTATCAACTTTTATGAAGTTTATCGAATTTATCAACACTTTAGGCCCTGCACCTCGCCACAGCTCTGCTGTGGCGCCTACCTGCCCCCAGATCACACTGCTTCGGCTTAGATAGCACTCCTAAGTCTCTCTGTACCTTTGAGTACAAAATAACTTGGCCCCACCGGAGCCCAGGACCTTGCTGCTTGATCCGGATGAATACTGCGCGGCTGAGCGCACAAAATTAGGCCACGCCCAACGGGGGCGTACTCAAGCCGTACTTAGGCCTGCATGGGCCGAAAAAACAACATGTCGGTTATCCCAACTCAAATGTTAAAAAAAGCCATGTGCCCCTCATAATACACACTTTAAATAATAAAGCACAACCACCATGAAAACAGAATTTATGTTTACCTGATAAATTCCTTTCTCCTACGGTGTATCCGGTCCACGGCTTCATCCTTACTTGTGGGATATTCTCAATCCCTACAGCAAGTGGCAAAGAGAGCACACAGCAAAGCTGTCCATATAGCTCCCCTCAGGCTCCGCCCCCCAGTCATTCGACCGACGGTTAGGAGAAAAAGGAGAACCATAGGGTGCAGTGGTGACTGTAGTTTATAAAAATAAATTTAAACCTGACTAAAATGCCAGGGTGGGCCGTGTACCGTATACACCGTAGGAGAAAGAAATTTATCAGGTAAACATTAATTCTGTTTTCTCCTACATTGGTGTATCCGGTCCACGGCTTCATCCTTACTTGTGGGAACCAATACCAAAGCTTTAGGACACGGATGAAGGGAGGGAACAAGTCAGGTAACCTAAACGGAAGGCACCACTGCTTGCAAAACCTTTCTCCCAAAAATAGCTTCCGAAGAAGCAAAAGTATTGAATTTGTAAAATTTGGCAAATGTATGCAGTGAAGACCAAGTCGCTGCCTTACAGATCTGTTCAACAGAAGCCTCATTCTTGAAAGCCCAAGTGGAAGCCACAGCTCTAGTAGAGTGAGCTGTAAATCGTTCAGGAGGCTGCCTTCCAGCAGTCTCATAAGCCAACCGGATGATGCTTTTCAGCCAGAAAGACAGAGAGGTCGCAGTCGCCTTTTGACCTCTCCTCTTACCAGAATAGACGACAAACAAGGACGAAGTTTGTCTGAAATCTTTAGTTGCTTTTAGGTAAAACTTCAAAGCACGAACCACATCGAGATTGTGTAACAGACGTTCCTTGTTAGAAGCTGGGTTAGGACACAGAGAAGGAACAACTATTTCCTGGTTAATATTCTTATTGGAAACCACTTTTGGAAGAAAACTAGGTTTGGTACGTAAAACGACCTTATCTGTATGAAACACCAGATAGGGTGAATTACACTGCAAAGCAGACAATTCAGAAACTCTTCTAGCGGAAGAGATAGCAACCAAAAACAAAACTTTCCAAGATAGTAACTTAATATCTATGGAATGTAGAAGTTCAAACGGAACCCCCTGAAGAACTGAAAGAACTAGATTAAGACTCCATGGAGGAGCCACAGGTCTGTAGACAGGCTTGATTCTGACTAAAGCCTGCACAAACTCCTGAACATCTGGCATTGCTGCCAGACGTTTGTGTAACAAAACAGACAGAGCTGATATCTGTCCTTTTAAGGAACTAGCTGACAAACCTTTCTCCAATCCTTCTTGGAGAAAAGCTAAAATCCTTGGAATCCTAATCTTACTCCATGAGTAACCCTTGGATTCGCACCAATAAAGATATTTCCGCCATATCTTATGGTAAATTTTCCTAGTGACAGGCTTTCTAGCCTGAATCAGGGTATCTATAACTGAATCCGAAAACCCACGCTTAGCTAGAATCAAGCGTTCAATCTCCAAGCAGTCAGTTGCAGAGAGACTAGGTTTGGATGTACGAATGGACCTTGAATTAGAAGGTCCTGCCTCAAAGGTAGCTTCCATGGTGGAACCGATGACATATTCACCAGGTCTGCATACCAGGTCCTGCGTGGCCACGCAGGAGCTATCAGAATTACCGAAGCCTTCTCCTGTTTGATCCTGGCTACTAGCCGTGGGAGAAGAGGAAACGGTGGAAAGACATAAGCTAGATTGAACGACCAAGGCGCTGCTAAGGCATCTACCAGTGTCGCCTTGGGATCCCTGGACCTGGATCCGTAACATGGAACTTTTGAGTTCTGACGTGACGCCATCAGATCCAGATCCGGAATGCCCCATAGTTGAGTTAACTGGGCAAAAACCTCCGGGTGAAGTTCCCACTCCCCCGGATGGAAAGTCTGACGACTCAGATAATCCGCTTCCCAGTTGTCCACTCCTGGGATGTGAATTGCTGATAGATGGCAGGAGCGAACCTCTGCCCATTTGATGATCTTGGATACCTCTCTCATCGCCAGGGAACTCTTCGTTCCCCCCTGATGATTGATGTACGCTACAGTCGTCATGTTGTCCGACTGAAATCTGATGAATCTGGCCTCCGCTAGTTGAGGCCATGCCTGGAGCGCATTGAATATCGCTCTCAATTCCAATATGTTTATCGGGAGAAGAGATTCTTCCCGAGACCATAGACCCTGAGCCTTCAGGGACTCCCAGACCGCGCCCCAGCCCAAAAGACTGGCGTCGGCCGTGACGATGATCCACTCTGGTCTGCGGAAACTCATTCCCTGAGACAGGTGATCTAGAGACAGCCACCAGAGGAGTGAGTCTCTGCTTTTCTGGTCCATTTGAATCTGGGGAGACAAGTCTGCATAATCCCCATTCCACTGTTTGAGCATGCACAGTTGCAATGGTCTTAAAAGAATTCGAACAAAAGGAACCACGTCCATTGCCGCAACCATTAGTCCTATTACCTCCATGCACTGAGCTATGGAGGGCTGAGGAATGGATTGAAGAACTCGACAAGCGTTCAGAAGCTTTAACTTCCTGACCTCTGTCAGAAAAATCTTCATTTCTACGGAGTCTATTATTGTTCCCAGAAAGGGAACCCTTGTGGACGGAGACAGGGAACTTTTTTCTATGTTCACCTTCCCCCGTGAGATCTGAGAAAGGCTAAAACAATGTCTGTATGAGCCCTTGCTTTGGGAAGGGACGACGCTTGTATTAGAATGTCGTCTAGGTAAGGTGCTACTGCAATGCCCCTCGGCCTTAGCACTGCTAGAAGGGACCCTAGCACCTTTGTGAAAATTCTGGGAGCAGTGGCTAAACAGAACGGAAGAGCCACGAACTGGTAATGTTTGTCCAGAAAGGTGAACCTCAGAAACTGATGGTGATCTTTGTGGATAGGAATATGCAGGTACGCATCCTTTAAGTCCACGGTAGTCATGTATTGACCCTCCTGGATCGTTGGTAAAATTGTCCGAATGGTTTCCATTTTGAATGATGGAACTCTGAGGAATTTGTTTAGAATTTTTAAATCCAGAATTGGTCTGAAAGTTCCCTCTTTTTTGGGAACTACAAACAGGTTTGAGTAAAAACCCAGTCCTTGTTCCGCTGTTGGAACTGGGTGTATCACTCCCATCTTTAATAGGTCTTCTACGCAACGTAAGAATGCCTGTCTCTTTATCTGGTCTAAAGATAAGCGAGACATGTGGAACCTTCCCCTTGGAGGAAGGTTCTTAAACTCTAGAAGATACCCCTGAGAAACAATTTCTAGTACCCAGGGGTCCGGAACATCTTTTGCCCAAGCCTGAGCTAAGAGAGAAAGTCTGCCCCCAACTAGATCCGGTCCCGGATCGGGGGCTACCCCTTCATGCTGTCTTGGTAGCAGCAGCAGGCTTCTTGGCCTGTTTGCCCTTGTTCCAGGCTTGCAATGGCTTCCATGCTGGTTTGGGCTGGGATGCGTTACCCTCTTGCCTAGTGGCTGTAGAGGTGGAAGTCGGTCCGTTCCTGAAATTGCGAAAGGAACGAAAATTAGACTTATTTTTAGCCTTGAAAGGTCTATCCTGTGGATGGGCATGGCCCTTTCCCCCAGTGATATCTGAAATAATTTCCTTCAACTCTGGCCCAAATAGGGTCTTACCCTTGAAAGGAATATTAAGTAATTTTGTTTTGGACGAGACATCCGCCGACAAAGACTTTAACCAAAGCGCTCTGCGCGCCACAATTGCAAAACCAGAATTTTTCGCCGCTAATTTAGCTAACTGGAAAGCGGCGTCTGTAATGAAAGAATTAGCCAACTTCAGGGCGTGAATTCTGTCCATGACTTCATCATAAGAAGTCTCCTTTTGGAGCGAGTTTTCTAGTTCCTCAAACCAAAAAGCCGCTGCAGTGGTTACAGGAATAATGCAAGAACCCTGTTGAACAAAGATTTTCTTAAAGGGCCATAATACCCAAATGTTTAAACACTTGAAAGTGATGCAGCATAGCTGTAAAAAGCTGACTAGAAAATATCTCCTGCACATCTCTATGTAAAAAAGAAAGATATTTTACCTCAAAAGTTCCTCAGTAGCCACCTCCCATTGTAAAGGATTTCTAAGCAGCATTTTAGTGTGTCTGTCCTGGGACATCTGAAGGGATGAGCATCGTGCACTCTCATATTATTTCACCAATCAGGTAAAGGAAGCTTACTATGAAATCTCATGAGAGTTAAGTCAAATCTCATGAGATCACAGTAAGAGTTCATGACCTCAGCAGTGCTGATGCTGATTGGCTGCTGTTCATTTCTTCATTTTTTTTTTATTTTTACCTGCAGCTGGGAGCAAGTGAAGTATAACTTTTTACACAGCACTTACTCTGCTGAGCTGAGGAGATTGTGAGGTAAAATATCTTCCTTTTTTACATAGAGATGCCCAGGTGATATTTTCCTGTCAGCTTTTTACAGTTATACTGCATCAGTTTCAAGTGATTTAGCATATGAGTATTATGTCCCTTTAAGTAAACCTAATTTTTTATCCATAGGATCTTTGAAAGCGCAACTGTCTTCTATTGGTATAGTCGTGCGCTTAGCTAGCGTTGAAACTGCCCCCTCTACCTTAGGGACCGTCTGCCATGTCACGATATCCGCCACCCTCTTAGGTATCGGAAATGCATCAGTGTGTACTGGGACCTCTAAGAATTTGTCCATTTTACACAATTTTTCAGGGATCACCAAAGGATCACAATCATCAAGTGTAGCTAGGACCTCCTTAAGTAGAGCGCGGAGGTGTTCTAGCTTAAATTTAAATGCTATGGCATCAGGCTCTGCCTGCTGAGAAACTTTCCCTGTGTCAGAAATTTCTCCCTCAGACAGGCCCTCCCTCACTGCCAAGTCAGATTGATGTGAGGGCACTACAGATAAATTATCCTCTGCGTCAGCTTGCTCATTTTCTGTGTTTAAAACTGAGCAATCACGCTTCCTAGGAAAAGCTGGCAGTTTGGATAAAAATGCTGAGAGAGAATTATTCATTACTGCCGCTAACTGTTGCATAGTAATCGCAATTGGTGCGTTAGATGTACTGGGCATCGCTTGCGCGGGCATAGCTGGTGTTGACACAGAAGGGGAGGATAGCGAGCTATCTTCACACCCTTCAGCTAAAGAATCATCTTGGGCTATATCTTTAAGTGTAATTGTACAGTCCTTAAGCTGTTTGGACGCTATAGCACATTTCATACATAAATTTAATGGGGGAACCACCTTGGCCTTTGAACATAGAGAACATAGGCTATCTGAAGGTTCAGACATGTTTAACAGACTTAAAAGTAACTTCACTGCAATAAAATTTATTTTTGACAAAAACGTTACTGTCTCTTTAAATAATAAAAGTACACACTTTATTACTGAAACATCAAAAAACCATCAAAAACACATCCGATTTTTATGAAATTTTCACCACAGTGTCATAATGCTTTGAAAAGGTTGCACACAAATTTTCAGACCAATTAACCCCTTAATGCCCAAACCGGAGCTAATAGCAGTTAACCGGTTAACACGCTACAGTACTCTGCCACAGCTTGCCCTGTGGCTTTTACCTTCCTTAGGGTTATTTTGGTAAGAATATAAGCCTCCCTGGAGCCCTTCCTGATGCCTCCGGACTCCCCACGTGAAGCTGCATGAACTGGCTAGTCAAAACAAGTGCACAATTGAGGTGCGAAAATGAGGCTTCCTTCCTCTGCATACCAGAGTGGAGGGGCCTTTCTGACTAGATTAGGTGTCCAACTAAGTGCCAGGCGCAAATTAATCCCCAAAAGTGTTTTAAGTTGATAAAAAAACACCTATTTAAGTTGAAAACTTGCTAAAAAGCAATCGATTAGCCCACAATAGTGTCAACCAGCATAAGCCCTTAAAATAAGCCATCCTTTTATTGCTGAATCTAATAACAATGGCTTACCTATCCCAGAGGGAATTTCTGACAGTCTTCTAGCATTACTGGGTCTTGTTAGAAAAATGACTGATCATACCTGAAGCAGTTAAGCCTGCAAACTGTTCCCCCCAACTGATGTTATCTGGTTTCAACAGTCCTGCGTGGGAACAGCAATGGATTTTAGTTACTGGTGCTAAAATCATATTCCTCTTAGCAGAAATCTTCTTCACTTTCTGCTGCAGAGTAAATAGTACAAGCCGTCACTATTTTAAAATAACAATCTCTTGATAGAAGAAATAAAAAACTACAACTAACACCACATACTCTTTACCACCCCCGGGGAGATGCTACTAGTTAGAGCGGCAAAGAGAATGACTGGGGGGGCGGAGCCTGAGGGGAGCTATATGGACAGCTTTGCTGTGTGCTCTCTTTGACACTTCCTGTAGGGATTGAGAATATCCCACAAGTAAGGATGAAGCCGTGGACCGGATACACCAATGTAGGAGAAATATTGCTCTCTCCCAGGCCTGTTATTTCTTGACATAATAACACCAGCTCACAGCAAACCGCATTTCCCAGCGTCAGCCCACATATGCATCAGAGAAAAATCAAACACACTGATAAATATCAAGATAAAAGGAAATTCCAGGTACAACCTTCTTCATATAGTACCCACTGAATATCCATTCCCAGTTAGGGAAAAATGTCAGCCTGTTCTGATGTATCAAGGCTCCCCAGAAACAAATGACTGAACATACCTCAATGCTGCTTGTAGCATGACACGGTTCTCCACACTGAAGATATTTCTTTACACTACCTTCAACTGTTCAGTGGAAAACCAGCCGGATCTTAGATAATGTTTGCTAAGATCATTAACATCAGGGCAGAAAAATAAGAGGTCTTCCTTGATGATTTCTCCCTGATAGAAATAGTACTCACTGGCACCATTTTAAAATAAAAAAACTTCTTGATTGAAGAATCTAAACTAACACCTCACTTTACCTATTCCTATTACTAACACAGGCAAAGAGAATGACTTGGGTGGGAGGTGTTACAGAAGCATTAGTTATTTTGTTGTGAAGAGCTTATTTCCCAGCAGCAATGCCTGAACCAGCCAAGCCAGCGCCTAAGAAGGGCTCCAAGAAAACCGTAACAAGTATAATTTCATAAAGAGTTAACTTTTTTTCAGCTTTTAGAAACTATTGTCTAATCACCTCTGGAGCCAGACTGCTAATTGATAAGATGAACTTGTAAACTTGTTATCTTAAGTACTGTAATCCTATTGTGGCCTGTCAAAGGACATTGCTCTCTATCTAACTGTGTGATGGGGGATTTTGTGCTTTCCCCCCCCCCCCTGGGAGTGCCCTGTGTGCATGTAACCTTAATAAAAAGCAGGCTGGGCATCCCAGTCCTGAGTTCTTGTTTGACCCTCAATCGCAGCGTTGACTCGTTTTTGTGGGCAGAAGGGTATCCTAGCTGTACTGCAGCTAAGGGAGATTATTCTATATTTGCGAGACTCATATAGAATACTATGGAAAGCAGCTTCTCCCCTCTTTAGCAATAGGGATCCAGGCTACTAAGCGGTCCATCTCTCAGCGAGACTAAGGGTAACCGTAACATTTGGCGGCAGCGGCGGGATTTTCCTGGATTTCCTAGGAGAGGTACAGAACGGATGGAGAGCGCTTACGAAAAATTGAAGCGTACAACCCTAAAGGATTTACTTGAAAGCAGAGGGGGGTACGCCAGCAACCGGCCGAGGAGAGAGCTGATCGCAGAATTGACCGAACTGGATCAGAGCTTCACAATGGCAGAAACACCGACCACGATTAGTGACGAAAAAACCAGGATTGTTCGGGAAAGGCTCTCATTATACGGGCCGAACCCCTCCATGGAATTGGTACAGCAGTTGATGGCGGAGGCGGACGAGGATATACGAGAGACTCGAGCCCACGAACTCAACCTAGCGAACGCACACCGCAATGCTGAAGCCCCGCAGGTAATCATCCCTGTTGAAAATGCTGGGAGGCCCAAGATACCCTATGCGGCATTTCGACCCTTCCTAGAGAGCGAGACAGGGATTGATGAATATTTGGCGGACTTCGAAAGGCAATGTGCCCTGCACCAGATTCCCAACAGAGAGTGGCCCACGATATTGTCTGGGAAACTATCCGGGCGAGCCCTGGAAGCCTTTCGTACTCTGGGTGCTGAGGAAGTGACACAGTATGAGCTAGTTAAGGAGACACTGTTGCGACAGTACGCTGTAACTCCGGACACGTATCGCCGACAGTTTCGGGGCACGAAAAAGAAGCCTAACGATACCCATATGGAATGGGCGCACCGAATGCGGAGAGCGGCAAATCACTGGCTGAGCGGAAGTAAAGCGGTGACTGGTGAGGAAATTTTACAATTGTTTCTCTTAGAACATTTTTATAATGGCATGGAACAGCAAGGGAAGGAATGGCTGCGAGACAGGCGGCCTTCTACCTTAGAAGAAGCAGCCAAATTGGCCGATGAACATTATGACTCCCGTCTTCACGAACCCATGAACTACCGAGCTCCAGCACAGGTCGAACCTAGAGAGGTTTACCGTGCACCCCCTCGTGCTGAATTCCGAGCCCCGGTGCCCACAGGGCCCGTCCGACACTCAGGACCACACAATAACAGCTCTGAGCGTCCCAGACCGACTTGCCACCGATGCAAGCAACCAGGGCATTTCATGGCTAGCTGCCCCCTTAATACGCACCAGACACCCAGGAATTACAATTACCCCTCTGGGTCCTATCGTCCGGCCCGGGCCCTCTGTGTTAACCAAGAGGCCCCTATGGAGGGATATGTGGGGCCGCTTCACGAGGTGGACCCTGTATATGCTGCCTCAGATAACCGCCAGCACCATCGGCAGAAGGTATGGCTCGAGGGGCGATCTACAGAGGGATTGAGAGACACAGGGGCTACTATCACGCTGGTACAGAGTCATTTGGTGCCAGAGCACAAGCGATCCGGACAGACTGTGGCCGTTAGAGTGGCGGGGGGGGATGTGTACAAAATTCCAACAGCTCAAGTGCATCTTGATTGGGGAGCGGGAAAGGGGGCTGTGAACGTGGGCATAATGGATAATTTACCTGCCGAAGTACTACTGGGCAACGATTTGGGCCCCATGACTTCTGCCTATGCTCCAGTATGCAACAACGAGGCGGACCCAGTGACTACACGGGCCCAAGCCCGGATGGAGCGAGAGCTCTCACCAGTGCGGGAGACACAGGTAAGACCTACCCCAACCTTGCCTGACATGTTAGGCCCCATACCCTGGGACACCCCAGATGCTTTCGAGACAGAGTCTAAGACTGACCCGACTTTACAAAAGTACCGGGAACGAGCAGAGACCGGAGGGGGCGGGGCAGATAACGAAACATTCTTATGGGAAAAAGGGAAAATATACCGCTGGACAGAGAAAAGGGGACAGCGTAGGCGACAGCTGGTAGTGCCCCACAAATACCGTCAAGAAATCCTCAAGATAGGCCACGACATCCCCTTAGCAGGCCACCTAGCCGTAACCCGTACCCTACACCGCATTACTCACACGTTCTTTTGGCCAGGGGTGCACGCTGACGTTAGAACTTACTGTAACACCTGCGATGTGTGTCAACGAGTAGGAAGGCGAGGCGATCACCCTAAAGCCCATCTAGTAAATATGCCCATTGTAGAGGAACCCTTCAGCCGGGTTGCTATTGACCTAGTGGGACCACTGGCTACCCCTAGTCCCTCCGGTAAGCGCTACATTCTTACCGTAGTGGACTACGCTACCAGGTACCCAGAGGCTGTCGCCCTATCCAACATACAAGCGGATACGGTAGTGAATGCACTAGTACAGGTGTTCTCCCGGGTAGGATTTCCAAAAGAAATCCTATCCGACCGAGGCACCCAATTTACGGCTGAATTGACCCAACAACTCTGGCAGGTTTGCAAAATTAAGTCCCTCCTGAGCTCCCCATACCACCCCCAGACGAACGGGCTGTGTGAGAGGTTCAATGGGACCCTCAAGCAAATGCTCAAGACGTTCACTCAGGAATACCGAGACTGGGAACGCTTCCTGCCGCACCTCCTTTTTGCTTATCGGGAGGTGCCCCAGGAAACGACAGGGTTCTCTCCCTTCGAGTTGCTCTACGGAAGAAAGGTACGGGGACCCCTAAACCTGATCCGGGAGCACTGGGAGGGAGAGATGGAGGCTGACGGTGTCCCCATTGTGCCATACGTGCTGGAACTCAGGGACCGAATGGAGCAATTAGCCAAATCCGTGCGGGCTAATCTCCAGTTGGCCCAGAGAAGACAGAAAGTATGGTACGATCGGGGGGCCCGAAAGAGAATCTTCACCATAGGACAAAAGGTGTTAGTACTTAAGCCGGTGAAGACAGACAAATTGCAGGCGTCCTGGCAGGATCCCTACCAGATCGTAGAGAAAAGGGGAGACACCACTTATGTGATAGCTAGCTGCCATGACAACAATCTTAGAAAGACATTCCATGTAAACATGCTCAAGGAATATTTTGAGCGACCAGAGAACGTGACGGCCGTATGTTGTTCCCCTCAGGAAGACCCTGACAGTCTACCCATTCCAGACCTATTAGAAAAGAGTCTCCCCACAGGTATAGTGGCTCAGGTTCAGATAGGAGACCGACTTAGCCCCACTGAAAGGGAGCAGCTCAGCCAACTCCTCCAATCCAAACACCTCACCTTCTCCCCGAAGCCAGGGTACACTACTTTAACCACCCACCAGGTAGATACTCCGGGACAAGCTCCCTTGCGCCAGGCTCCGTACCGAATCCCCGAAGCAGTTAGGACAGGAATGAAGAAGGAGATCGATGAGATGCTCCAGCTCAGGGTAATTGAGCCCTCCGATAGTCCCTGGGCCTCCCCAGTTGTCTTGGTGCCCAAGAAAGATGGGACCACCCGGTTCTGCGTAGACTATCGGAGGCTCAATGAAAAAACCGTGACGGACGCTTACCCTATGCCCAGGGTAGACGAGCTACTCAATCGTATAGCCAGGGGAAATTACCTGACCACTATTGACCTCTGCAAAGGTTACTGGCAGATTCCCCTGGCCCCGGAGGCTATCCCCAAGTCGGCATTCGTCACCCCATTCGGCTTATATCAGTTTAGGGTAATGCCGTTTGGGATGAAGAATGCCCCAGCTACATTCCAGCGCTTGGTGGATAGGCTCCTGGATGGCTTCCAGAGTTTTGCTTGCGCCTACCTGGACGACATAGCGATCCACAGTGAGTCCTGGGAGGACCACTTAGCTCATGTAGGAATGGTTCTGGATCAGATCCGGGCTGCTGGCCTGACTCTGAAGCCAGAAAAATGCCACTTTGGGATGGCCGAGGTACAGTACCTGGGTCACCGGGTGGGGTGTGGAAAGCAGCGACCAGAGCCGGCCAAGATAGAAGCTGTCGCCAATTGGCCCACCCCCATCACTAAGACTCAGGTCCTAGCCTTCCTGGGCACGGCAGGGTACTATAGACGGTTCGTACCAGACTACAGCACACTTGCCAAACCCCTGACTGACTTGACCAAGAAGAACTTACCTCGACAGGTCCTGTGGTCTCCCCACTGTGAAACGGCTTTCCAGGCTCTCAAAAATGCTCTAATTAACGCTCCTGTCTTGGCGGCCCCAGCCCTTAACAAACGTTTTATCGTCCATACAGATGCTTCCATGTTCGGGCTGGGAGCCGTCCTCAGCCAAGTAGGCGAAGATGGAGGGGAGCATCCAGTTGCCTACATCAGCCGGAAGCTCCTGCCCCGCGAAGTCAGCTATGCAGCGGTCGAAAAGGAGTGTTTGGCTTTGGTGTGGGCATTAAAGAAATTGACTCCCTATTTATATGGTCAGGAGTTCACCCTGGTCACCGACCATAACCCGTTGGTGTGGCTGAACCGGGTCTCTGGAGATAACGGCAGGCTATTACGTTGGAGCTTATCGTTGCAACCCTTCAATTTCACCATTACTTACAGACCTGGGAAACAGAATGGCAACGCCGACGGGTTGTCCAGACAAACCGACCTCAGCCCCGCATAACCAGCGGTCTGGACAGCCTTAGTCTGCCCCGAAAAGGGGTCAGACCGTGTCTGCCAGAGTGTTCCACAGAAAGGGAGCACTGTTACAGAAGCAT